>NW_018108528.1:13986-23509 GCF_000183805.2 Loa loa
TGACGTATAGCTTTATCAGCAGCTTCGTATGCATACTTCGTATCTTCGGATATCGATAAATACTGCACATTAATGTCTTTCATATCGCCCTCCAATTTTATTAATGATTCATTTTGTTTTTTGCAGCCGATATCTCAGCAAGTTGTAACTGACTGGTTGCACTATTCAAGTCATCCCTAAATCACATAGCAACTCATTCAAGATTGAAAAAAATGCGCATTTAATAGCTGACATTGTAACAATAAAAGATTCAAAGAAACAAAATCTGAAAAGAAAAAAAAAAAACCAAAACCGAGCTTCCGTAATTTGCTCCGTTGCATTCTTTATTGCATCTTTAGCCACTTCCTGTGCAGTACCAGCTCTTTGTAAAGCTTCGCGTACCACTGTTGTAGTATTTCTGTAACAAAACTTTTGACGCTATCATTGATATGATTTTAAAACTACATGTCAGTTTTATTTCAAATTTAAAAGATAACTAATCGAAAGGTACTTCCAAGATTTTATTTAGCCCTATGAATATAATTTCACTATATTTCGTGTTGCATTCAACAAGCACACACCTGATTTCAGCGGCACGCATACTTGCCAATTCTGCAGATTTCTGTAAAGCTTCAGCGATTGTCTTATTCCCTCGTGTTTCATTCAAAATAGCATCAATGTTATTGATATTAAGCAGTCTCTCGCGAACCTGAAGAGAAAGAGGATATTCTGTTCAACAAGTAAAAAAAAAATTCCATCTCCCCCTCCCCTCGAATACACAATAAAATTTGTCGATTTTTCAGTCATTACTGGGAGGTAACAATTTCATTATCAGGATTTAACCGAATGTTATCCTCTTAACATGACGATATTTAACCTGATTTGCCAAATCCTCGATTTGCTCAGGTGTAAGAGATATTTTTGCCACTGTTATCTCTTCAGCTAATGCTCGGATTTGTTCTGGACTGGAACGTTGACTACTATCGATAAATTCCTTCATTTGATCAAAAATGTCTTCCAGAGAAGTACGAGTTTGATTTGCCTGGAAAAAAGAGTTTGACTTGGTGTTAAAGTTGGTGATTTATTTCAGCAAAACACAAAGAATATCTTTGGTAGAGAACAAGGTAAACAACCTGTCTAGCTGCTGCTTCAGCAATATCGTGGCCATCTTTAGCTTTGTTTTTTGTAATGAAAGTTTGCTGCAATATTTCTCGTATACGAGCAAGAACCTGCAAAGGATAAATTTAAACAACCAGGATTACTGGAAAATCTGCAAACGTACGAGCTCAGAGCTCATTAGCTAAACTTACCGTAATTAAAAAACCAACACTTTCGCCACTGTCCTATTAATTCTAAGACTAACCATTCATACAGCCCAACTCCTCTGTTGGTCTGTTTAGAAATAGAGCCTTTTGGAAAATGCTTAAAGACGCCAAAAGTGCAAATGTTCCGTTTAATCTATTCATTTTTAATTACTTCGTTATTACTATATACTACAACGAAGTAAAAAATTATTAACCACAAACCTCTTCTGCTTCTTCCTGCTTTTCGTTCAATTTTTGGTCCGCCTCATCAGCGAATTTCTTCGCCATTTCGGCTTTGCTTACAGAGCCGGAAAGACATGATCGCCCACCACAATGGCCACAAGCTCCTGGTCCACCACATAGCTGATCACAAGGAGCTGATTCTGCACCGCAAACGTCTCTATTCAATATCGGTAATACAGTTTCGAAAGTAGCCAGCTAAAGAGTGTTTAGCAAATATTTTCTGCGGAATGGGGGAAGGAAGTGCAAATTATTTCCTCCAAAAAGAATCAGAAAGTGATAGTAACGAGTTAGTTATACAGTTCAGTAGTAAACATAATGTACATTTGAATATTTGCGTTGTTAATTCGAAAAAAACAAACCTGCTTATCAATTCGCACCAAAGCCATTTCATTTTCACTGAACTGCTTCTCGAAATCAAGTTGATTTTTATCTAACAGCTGTATCGCTTCTTGCCTACTGCTTTCAGCGCTGGTAATTTTTGAATCTGCCTGATCGGTGCGCAGCTTTGCAGCAGATGATTTTTCGGCTGATTCCCGAGTAATATTATATGCTCCCTGACAGTGTAAAAAACTGATGAAATATAAACAATTCTCAATAATTTCAACATCTCTAATCCTATAGGCCTCTACTTTCCCGAGTAAAACCAATAAACTATAAGAGTTACACATGAAAGAAAAAATAAGCTGATAAAGATTTCGTTAGTTTATCTTTTTTTATCACTCTACTAACAGCCACAACCCAATATTCTAAGAATAAGAGAAATCTTCCAAGCCTCCTGAAGGACAGATTAAATGCGTATTAAAATGCGAAATACGAAACGAAGACGCGCAGCAACCATAACTGTTTTATTTTCAAACAAAACTGAATTGAATGGCTGTTACCTGTACGTCAGCAACTCGTAATAATGTTGCATTTTCCTGAAACTCCTGTGATTTTTTCGTGAGTCTGTCAGCTTCTTCGATTAATGATTTTAATTCTAAATCAGCCCCATCGACATTACTTGAAATCTCAGTTATACGTCCTCCAACAGCATTCAACGATTCTTTTTTCAAATTGATCTGTAATAAAATGCAAATCAAAAATGTAAGATGACAACACGAACAAAATTAACCCATTAGATTTTCTTAATGACGTAAGCATTTGGGTGAAAAAAAAAAAGAAAATCCACACTTTGACAGGCAGACTAAATTAGACAAACAAATAAGTTGGACAAATACATCTTGTCGAAGTTTCTCGATTTCATTTTGCAATCCAATGATGTCACTCCATGTTATATTTGCTGATTCTAGCTGCGTCTTCAAATCGGATAGAGTGTTTTCCATCTTTTCGAATTCATCATCATAAACAGAGGCAACGCCTGTATCCTCAACGCTTTTAGCTGTTTCTGAAGATTTATTTTAATTGAAAAACCGGAATTTAAAATTGAACTTCAGAACATATAACTACAGTTATGTGTTAGTACTTATTTCATTCAGAACGCTCATCAATTCTTACCTCGAAAAATGCAGCATTCATTTTTTACCAAGAAAATTTCTTTTCCCCCTTTTTGTTCGCCAAAATGCATGGAATTAGTAATATATTACAGCCAAGCGCAAAATTTTGCAATTTCTTGCGATTAGAAAATATTTTGCTACCAACAAAATGCTTCAAAATACATAAAAATAAATTACCGATCAAAACTTCAACTTGCTTCCTCAAATTCTGAATAATTTCATCCCAGTTTTGGAAACATTCACCACAAGCCTCACATTGTGGCCATTGGCCGGTATATCCTCGAGCACACATGTTACATAATGGTCCTGAAATATTTAGCTTATCAGTAAAGAATAAACCTTACTTATTGGCTCAAACTAACTAAAATTCATTACGAATCATAAAGAATAAGTGTAGCTAGAATTAAACTTAATCAATTATTTTGAAAATATAAAAAACAGCTTACCTCCTGAGCCAGGTAAACAAACGCATGAACCATTATTACGATCGCACTGCTGAGTGGCAGAGCCAATTTCGTCACATTCACATTTACGACATTCACCAGTTGTTGGATCACCCCAGTGATAATCCTCACAATCCGAACTGCAAGGATATAAAAAGCCTTGTAAGGATGTATTCGATAAATTCAAAAAATAAGCTGAAAAAAATTAATGATTTACCACGTGCGCCCTCCTCTTCCTATCTTGCAATAACACCGCCCATCCAGTTCATTACATTGTAAATGAGGCATATCGTCATCACTAAGAATAACACCTGTAGGATCACATTCACACGGTTCACAGCCTTTTCCTGAAAATCAGAGCAATTTACGACAGAAATCTATTTGAAGTTTTATTACTTGATATGAAAACGTCACACGACGCATAAATCTCCGGCAGTAACGACGGACAACAAACAAGTAAACAAACAAACATGGTAACATACAATAAAAATATTTAAGCAAATGCATTTACCACTAGCCAAATCAAAATGATGCGGTGCACATAAGTCACACGCTATTCCTACAACATTCGGTAAACAGGAGCATTGGCCGGTAACACGATCACACGCACCAGCTGTTTTGTTTGTTCCCAAATCGTTACAAACACACCTGTGCAAACATAATGTTGAATTGATTAGTAAATCGCATCAATAAAACGAAATCAAAAAACTATGAACTGAATAACTGAACAGTCCTGGAACCTTATCAAACTACAGAAACGATTTGCTGATAAACTATATAGTCTTTCGAGATTCAGTTTCACTCCACACTACACTATGGTGTGATTGGTATTTTAAAGCACTAGCTCATGAACCTTTCAAGCATAGAAGTTTAACATTAAAAACCACAAAAGGCAAGCAAAGTCCCTACAATCTATCTACACTGAATGTAAAAATAATGTTCTTATACTGTTTGACAATTAATAAATTTACCCTATTTCTATGAAACTTCTCCAGCTTCATTTTTACTAAAGAACTAAAGTTATGCAACTATAAATATAAAAATTCGAGAAAAATTCAAACTAGACATGAATTTAAATGATTGATTTCAACTATTTTTTACTTTTGACAGCTTCGTATCTTCGCATCACCATGATAACCTTCGATACAATCTTCGCACTGTACACCTTCCGTGTTGTGAAGACATTTAATGCAATCGCCAGTTACTGGATCACAGCTTCCTTCCACATTTACATCAATATTACCATTGCAATCACATGGTTCACAAGTTCCACCTAATTCGTTCGGATTTCCCCAGTGATTTATCGCACACGAAGAACATCGCTCACCAGTATATCCTGTCCTGCAATAAAGTCGCTGACATTTCAAATTTAACTATAATACGAATCACAATTAATGGTGAATTTGCACGTAATTTGTAAAATTAGCTAAAATATACCTGCAGTTACACACTACATCCGGAGCTTCAGAATGTTCGCTAGGACGAAGATAACATGTATCTGCATGTTGGAAACCGCTATCCAAACCACCAGGACAGGGACATGGCTTGCAAGGCAAATTGATACCAAGTCGAGGGTCACCATAATAACCATCCTAAAAAAAATCAATACCTAGCATTTACATGCAATCTGTTTACAAATTAGAATAAGGCAGTGGATATATGCGTCAAAATTTAAAATTTACATGACACTTGACCAAGAGTAAATACATCCGTGTAGCGGCTAAGCAAATAACTTGTTTGGAAAGTGGAAACACTCTGTGTATGTTATAAACGAAATGGAAAAGAGAACTCTGTGAACTTAAGGTACTATATTGCAAGATACAATTGAAATATACAGTACAAAATAAGAGAATCTTACACTGCACTGAATTTGCAATATCATTTTGTTACCTTGCAACGGTCGCAATAATAACCATCAGTAAGATCAAGACAATCAATGCAAGCTCCCGTTTTCTGATCACATATAGAAGCATGATCATTGCACTGACAAACACGGCAATCTGGAAAGGACCAAAATCCTGGCTGACACTGATTACATTGCCTAAAAATAAGTGGAAATGATAACAAGTGGAATGGAAATGATTTCCTGCTCAAAATAATTTCATACAAATACATATGGCTGAAAATGATAAAATGGATATTTTTAACATTTGTCACTATTTTCAGACATTTAAGAGATGCCCTAAAACTGCGAATGCTAAGTATGAAGAATTAAATTCATTCTTCATGATTATGAAGCACTGCTACTGATAATTTAAGAAAATTCGAAAAAGAATAAAACTATTAATTTTTGGATATATGAGTTTTTCATTAAAATGTAGGGGAAAATACAAAAAGCAGCACCTTCCCGTAATTCCACGTTCCCTGCAACTACATTGACCACTCTGCCGATTACAGTTGTTATTTAATGAGCCGACACTATCACATTCACATGGCGTACAACCGGAAGGACCAAAACCATATGTTCCAACTGCACACCGATCGCATCTCAAACAAGATTAAGTTTAAATCAAATTGCACCCTAATTACAAAGGTCATAATCTATAGAAAACATGACAGTTTTCAGTAAAATATACGTAATATGAAAATCATTCCTAGCTTCCTATCTTACCGAGAATTGATTATGAATACTTTTCGGTATTTTTCTCGAGCGTTAGAATATGAAACATCATGGAAATAACACAAAAACATTTAAGCTGCCATTAAATGGCAATTATACAATGATAACGACAAAGGTCCCGAAAAAATACCTCAAATGAGTTCGATTTCCCAACCAAAGGTTCAAGGACTTCTAAAAGGAATTAAACTACAGCTTCGAGTACAAATCAAAAGCAATTAATCAGCTATGAACAGATTCAACAAACAATTCAACCTTCTTCCAACAACATTTGGTTTGCAGTCGCACTGTCCACCCTTACCGGAGCATATTCCGGAAAGTGAACCTGTAGGATCACATTCGCATTCCAAACTACGATTGAATAACATTGCTGCAACCGGACAAATATAGCGAACGCACACGTCAGGCAAATCTGACATCGGCGTTAAGGATAACTGTTGTGCCCTGCACTGAGAGCGGTCGTACTCCACTCTAGAACCATAAATATACATTATTATCGGAATTCTTATGGAGAATTAAAGACTACTTCAAAAAAAAATAATATCGATGATAGACACTTGAAAAATAATAACCTATGATGATTGTCAGCAGAAATTCCTTGTGAAATGAACAGTTCTTCAGTTGGCGGGACAAGGACTATTGAATCAATAAGGACAGTAGCTGTTCTGTCGCTTATTTTGGTTCTCTTTTCTCCCATTTGTACAAGAATTTCGTACGGAACGCCAGCTTCTAGACAAACATCCGGCATAACCTAAATTTTTTCAAACTGTATGCTTAGGAATAATAATGCTTAAGGAAAAACCTAAGATTTAAGGAGTAAACAGTGTTATATATGTAGATCAGTGATCGCAATCATGTGGGAATGACAGAATTCAAACTTAAAATTTAGAACATAAAATACAGGAGTCAAACCATTGCGATCCCTTACAAGTATTGGAATGATCTTATCATGATAAGCAATAACGATGAGAAGGAATGCAAAAATAAATTCTGCGCAAGAGAGATTCTTACCTCAACATAATGTAAGCTAGGATGAAGTTTTGCAGTTAAGAAATCATCCGAGGGTGAAAGATTCTTACAGACTCCATCGGATGATGGATCTGTAGGCCGTACAACTGTTAGCTGTATATTTTCCCACCCAACACCATCCTGAAAATGAAATCCACTACAAACATTTCTTCCTGGAAAGTTAAAGTGAAATTATATGACAATAAGTACAGCCAGTAATACTGCAAATTCTCACCTGCATTGGTTCGTATTTAATAATGATATTGTAGTGCATGCTCTGAGCAAGGTTGTCGATTTTAAATACCAACTGAGTATGTTCACTGGCTCTAACAAAGCCATCACCTGTCCATGTGTGATCCCTTACGAGTACTGGAAGTTCTCTGAATTCGATTTGTCCCTGTAATTTGCTGAGTGAATTTCTGAATGAACATTACCATTATCAATGCTCTTACCAACATCTATAACAGAATTACTCCAAAACTTACTGTGTATTAATCAGTGAATGGATCATTAAAAGATTCCGTAACAAAGCACTAGTCTTCCCAATATCCAAAGTATGTAATACTTACATCAGTGATTTCTGCTTCCTCTGCTTCCAGTGTATAATGATTAATAGATGGGCAGTAATAAGCACTTTCGGCAGTGTCACAACGTCGACCACTGAAGTTTCTTCTACATGTGCACTGTCCGGTAATAACATCACAGTGATTATCAACTGATCCACCCAGATCACAATCACAAGCTTTGCAACCGTAAGGATCATCACTCAGTCCATAATGTTCTGGCTGAAAAATATGCCGTTTCGATTAGATAAATGTACTTGACGTAGAAAAAAGAAAATGAACAACCCGACCTCTGGTACTTTGATTCACAAAAAAAGACGCAAGAAACTAACTAAGCATTTGTCACAGGCATCACCAGTGACAAGCTGTTTGCAAAGACATTCACCAGTTTGCTTATTACAACCCTCATTGTTGAATGAGCCTAGTAAATTGCAACTACATGGACGACAACCATTTGGATCGTCAGCGGTCAATTTCCAAAATCCATTTTTACAATGGTCGCACCTGAAATAATGTTGGCAACTGTAAAACATGTAATTTAACCTCTCCACGATTTCTGATTTACCGAAGCCTTAGCCAAATGTATGAGATATGATTTTGACCGGAAGTTACTATCCCGAATCATGTTACATTGTCACGTCCCGGAATACAAAGATTTGCACAAAGTTAAAAACTTACCATGGTCCTTCGACATTCGATTTGCAGTAGCATTTGCCAGCAACAAGACCTCGTTCCGGATCTTCTTCACCTTCACAGATTCCATCATTCAACGAACCAGTCTGTAAACGAATCAAACCTTGGCAAAAACAGATCATATAGCACCAAAAACAAACAAATGAAATGAACGACGACAAACCTTGTCACATTTGCACGGTAAACAAACATATGGATCAGTAATTGGTCGATCTGGATTCCGATAGAAGTAGGGCTTGCATTGTTCGCAATTCTTGCCTTGAGTATTATGTAAGCATTCATCACACACTCCCCCTGATACGAAGCCTGAAAAAGATTTCCTTAGGCTAATAAAGCGAAGACAGATAAAGAAAGTTCAAGGATGTCCTATAGAAGGATATCTAAATAGATATTATGAAATTATTTATCGAAAATATATACCTCAATTTTTTTTTGCGTGCTTAACTGATAGACTTCTCGATTTTCAAAGCATGAATGAGATTTGAAAGTAAAACTATTAGAATCTCAGAAATTCCCCAACTTTCGGTTTAATAAAGATGAAAATTTACCAGAAGCTTGATAGACCGCACGATCGAAATGGCACCTTGCTGCATGACCGTTGCATTCACATCGTTTGCATTCATTTGAGTCATCACCAATCGCTGGACGCCACGGTAAATCATTAAAAAATCCATGCACTGTTCACAGTTTAATCCCTTCGTGTTGTGTGTGCACTCACATCGTCCATGTACCTGTGATGGTCGAAAACTTCATTTGAAATGAATTTTCTAAATAATATTAGTGACACTACAGAAATTTAAGCAGAACAAGAGTAACAGAATCAAACCTACCTGAAAAAATATAGTCGGTCTCGGAATATTTGCAAAAAAAAAGGATCGATTGATAATAAAATGGTACCATATCAGCCCGATAAGGAACAGAAACTCGGGCAGCATTATCCATTGGTATACAACGCTGAGCATGACCATAACAAGAGCATGAACCACGAACAACCAATTCATAGATGGCGTAATAATATTTCTCATCTATTTCCGGTCTAAAATTGAAATAACTTGAGCACAGATTCAAATTCACACATGGAGAATAATTCCCCAGGAAATGTCAATGAAGCATGTTCCAAATATACCTTTTCAATACTTGTTTTCCAATTACATCTTAAAATCAGTTAGAAAAAACTGTC
>NW_018108528.1:23634-27088 GCF_000183805.2 Loa loa
CCTCTCACTTCTTTAACATATATAAGCCTATCCAAAGAAAAAATCCTTTTTCCTTTCCTTTTTTTGGATTGGACGCTACATCAACGTTATTACAAGAAATATTCCTGGCATCTCTTCTCTTAATCCAACTGTCCATTATATTACCAAATTTAAAGTCTATTGGTTTGGTCGATATTATTGTTTAAAGAGATCTGCATATTATTCTGTCAATAAAGAAGTTCTTTGGTTACTCTCCTACACAAATAAATATCAAATATATTGTTGCTGAAACTATTCAACTCAGACAATCAAACTTTCATAACACTGGTAACGATGGGGAACCATTCTCCTGTTAAATGCTTATATGTTAAAAAATCAAGTAAATTTATCCATTTTCACTTTCACTTAGCAAAAAAGATTCCAGACTACCCATTGAGAGATGCTCGAATTTGTATTAATTCGAGCATTTTTGTATTAATTTCGAATAATTTGTATTAATTTGTATTAAATAAAATCACTGAAATAGAGGAAAATACCTGTAATCCAACAAATCATCACCAAGTGTATGAAGCTTAGTAAAGTTGATTCGGATATTCGTAACTTTTAGCAAATTTGCAATCTCATCAGCATATGGGTTTTCCGTCGGAATATGTGGTGAGATCACTTTGTAAACCAACTGAAATTTCCACTATATATCATATCAGGGATTACAACAATACATTTGTTAGGAATAGATTTCTACAGAATCTCACACATCAGAGAATTAAGAATCCTGTAGAAATTAAGAAAGTGAAAGGAAATGATTCAAAAAAAAAATACTAAACAAACTTCGCCTCCTGTAGAAGGAGCAACATCGCTATACCGTCTTGTGCAAATGACATCCGTGTGCTTTTTCGGCGGTCTTTCAGGAATATTTGGGAAAGTGTTTTGACAGTCGTATGCAAAATATCTATACGGAGTCCTGAAATTTGCACACGACTATTAATTGTTCATATTTACTGATCTCTTAACGATGATGCCCACAAAACTATAATTACGAATAGATTTAAATTTGATTCTTTACTAGCAATGCTTTATGCATTAAACTGAATCAAGGAAAAAATTTTTGACCATGTTTTTGCATAATCAGCTGAACGTTCAATAATCATAGCAGCAGGACGAAAAGATTTGAATGTTATGATCAAATGAGTAAAATGAAATTCAGCTTCGAGATCGAGTCGTATTGACACATTCTGTACACCATTTTCCGATTGCCACCAATTCCTATTACGATCTTCATATGACTCCGAAACTACATTTTCAATCCTGAAATAACAACTATGAAGTAAGCACGTCGAATAACATAATAAACATATTAATCAACCAAACACAAGTGTTGTAATATTGAAGTGCTTTAAAACATAAAGATACGTGGTACTATAATATTAAAGGTACTAAAAACACAGATAAAAGCACCATGCCCGACAGTTTTGAAAGTATCAGAGCAAAAAGACCACAACATTAAGTGCTTAATAAAAAATGAGAATTTAGAAAGTAAATGAATTGCTCTAAAAATTGTATCAAACGGTAGAAGGCATACACACCTATGGCTCAATTTATATGGTTCCCGATTTGGTTTCCACTCTGTTCTACTGTCACAATAAAAACATTTTGTTTGTTCTTCTAAGTGTGATACAATACAATAACGTTGTCGACCATGTAAACCACATGTTGATGTCGCAGTGAGACTTTTCTTCCGTCCAATTAGAAGATTACCAGTTGCAGGGTAACATGACCGTTCATTACATACATCTTCTTCTGGTGGTTCTGAGGAGAAAAAAAATAGTTGAAAAAAATTCCTATGACCATTTCAACGTTAAAACATTTGTACACGCGAGCATGAAATAAAAAGACTCTAATTTTTTCGAAGCGTGAGTATATTTCCAGCTTTGTTATTAACTATATCATTTCTTTTTATAAGTCTGATTCATTTTCTGAGTAAACAAATCACTTATTTTCTTGGTAATTTATACATGTAAATACATAAAAACAAAACATGAAACTTGAAATCTACAAAAGTTTCGAAAATTCTGTTTTTTATTTGATAATTTTGTTTTCCAAATATTTTCATTCAAATGAAAGAGCAAAAAGAAAAGAAAGGTGAAAAAAAAAAACAAAAGAAAACAGCAATTAAAACAAACATACCATGTTCAACTGATGATGTAAAAAGGAAACAGAGCACCAATACACATTGTGCTACAGAATGAGAAGGGCGCATACCAAAATGATCAAATCGAAGCCCCCTATAATGTCAAAAATAAATTTAAATATCAAAATTGAATTATAACCAATAACAATTCTATAACTTACACCACATAAAACGAAACATTTGCAAAATAAATTTAAAAATTTCACTAAAAATAAAGTGTAAGTTAATTACACATAGTGAAAAAAAAGAAAAAAGTGCAATAATGATATTACACCTAATGTCATTTAATGTGATAGAAAAAAAAGCAAAACAACAAATTAATTAAACTAAGCTAATTAAAAATGAGACAAAAACAAGAAACAAAAATTGCAAGAAGAAACAAAAAATTAATTTTTACAAGTAAAAATATGTGGCAATCATACATTGTCATTTTAATCGTCATTAATTTAACTTGGTAATAGAAGAAGAACAAAAAAAGAAGTGATATTAGTAGTTTTAATTATATCATTAAATTATGCTTTAATTCAGGCATATTTTCTGCATGACATAACAAATCATTGAATCGTAGAGAAAACTTTTAAGAATGAAAAGAAAGATGGTTGAAAGTAACAGTTACGACAATGATACTACCATCTGTGAAACATCTGTGTCGTATGATTGGCAAGAGAGGGTATGAAAATTCTAAAGACAACAGGAGGAATGAGCACTCTATTTGACATGACCATGACGAATTAATGATGCTATCCTTCCCATTACTACTATTTATTACTACTACTACTACTACTGCTACTACTACCTCTACTATTAATATTAAATTTCAAGTAATGCTTAAAACTAAAAATTATTTCTTCTTTTAGTTTAAAAATCTAAATCATTTTCTTTTGTCTGCCGAAATCCTAAAGTAAATAGTTATAAATTTCAGGAGTACATAGCGATACAACTGATATACATTGAAACCAAAATTTTGATGGGATGGATTATAGCGTTTTGTTGCGATAACTCTCCCTCCTATTTCATCTCTTTCTTCCTCCTTCTACCTCTCCCTCTCTCCCTCTCACTCTGCCCTTCTCTCCTTCTCTTTCTCTTCCCCACTCTCTCCTACGATGTATACATATACATAAACATGTATATATATCATCAAATTATAGTACTAAATTTAATGCTTCAAAATTCCCTTTTTTTCTCAGTTTCTCTTGAAAGAGAGAGATGGGGACAGAGAGAGAGAGAGAGAGAGATTGCATGAAGTTTGGAAAAGCAAAAAAAAAAAGATGCGGAAAAACCATCTGA
>NW_018108528.1:27792-33976 GCF_000183805.2 Loa loa
TATATATATATATATATATATATATATATATATATAATTTATTTATGTGTGTATGCGCTTTCGTACGTCTGCCTTTGTCTGTGTATGTGTCTGTACGCAAAAACTTTTTTCTTCTATCATGTATACTTGAACAGCCATCATTTTTCCAATTCGTATATAATTACAGACAATTGTAAACGTACAAGTACAGACACTGACACACACATAATATACATAAACATAAACATTTGAAATGGATTTCATATTTGTTTTAACTAATATGATGGCGAAAGAAAAAAAAAAAGGTAAACAGTGGAATATAAATTTTGCCAATATGAAGCTTGAATTAAATAACATACCAATTTATTGAATAAATCGTATACTCATTTACCGAATTAAACATTCCCATTTATTCAATTAGACGTGCCCATTTACTGAATTAGACTTATTTATTAAATTAAGTGTATTTATTTACTTCCTTGCCTATTCACCTAATTAACTTTCTCATTTCTATTATCTTACTTATCATTATGAGTTAAAAGATCGTTATTTCCTCTATATGTTATAATTTTGAAAATTTCTGCATTCACTTTTATGAAAATTAAAAATAAAGAAATCTTTTTCTGTCATTGTAGGAAACTTTGCTTACTCGTTATTATGGTTAGAAAGAAGTAAAGACAGGCAAAATATGTCAAGAAGGGAGAGAGTTAAAAAAAGGAAACTTTCATAATCTTGAAAATTATACCATAACATGTCTTAAATATAAAATGTGAAAAAGATTTAACCATAAACTAGCAATATTAACACTGAATCATTTTGGTATATTTATTCTCTGTATTTGCCTGGAAGAAATGCTTTTACGAAAAATAAAACAGGTATATGTAGTTTTCTAGAAATAGGGCACAAAATTATAGAAGGAAATGATTCATAGCAATAGATTAAATTTAATCCAAATACATTCGATAGCATTTTCGAATTTTGTACGAAAGAAAAAAAAGGATGAATATTTAAATAAATAAATTGAGTAGATTTGATAATTTTTATTTCTTTTTAGAAATGTCAATAGTTTGATACAGATAGAATAAACCATTATTTGCAGGAAGATAGAAAGATTCAAAATTTGCATGAAAATTGTATTTTGTAGTTGATTTGCGATCAATTCATTTACAACTAAAACAACTAATTATAAATGATTGAGTGATGAGAACAGGCGATAATAAAATTTGATTACTGCCAAATGGTTGTGCCCAATATTAGTTGCACTGCCAAACTATAGTTAGTAAATATCCTGACGACATTATCTGCTTTTTTTCTTTTTTTTAAACAAAAATTATAAATGTATTTAAAATTGTAAATTAACTAGATGTTGGTATAGTTGAATATAATCAAAGCCAGATATTCCGAAACTTTTCACAGCTAACGGATCAGTTATCAATATTCATCTAGAAATCCGGAAAATCAATATTTCACTAATTAATTGAGGACATCCAACTTCTTCCGCCTACAAAATCAAAATCAGGAAAAGTGAAATAATATTGCGCACAGTTTACTTTCTGAAATAACGCGCATATTTTTTTCGCTAACATACTTTGAAGAGGCAGTTTTTAGGAATGTTGTGTTTGATGATAGCTCCAGATAAATGAGGTGATGAACTGATTGATATGATAATGAAAATTGGAAATTAATGGAATAAATAGACAAAAATTATAATTGAATAGAGTATATGATGTGCGCGTGGATATACATATGTGTTGGGTATCCGTCGATTTGAAGGTAATGACATGCCTCGGAAACTTATATAACCCAATCAATGACCCATGGAAGCCGCATACCTCGAAACGAAAAAATTGATCTTTGATGATACATATTTGATTCAGACAAGCATCGACACTGCCGTCGTACCATTGTTGTCGACGTAACGCTACATGAGGTGTAACTTAAAAGTTGGGAAGAAGTCAGCATAGCGGGAATTGTCAGTGATTGATGACTGGTGTATACATTTTTGGATGCTTCTTCGTTATTTAAATGACATTAATGTTTCATACAATTCATGCGAAACTTACCAGCTTATAGTAATATTTCTGTTTTTGATTCCGGCTTAAGCGAATTGATCACGAAAATTTGATCAGGAAGACTACGATTTAACGACCACGTGACGTAAATAAGATATTTTTGAATTTTTCTTCAGCATCCTGAATCGATTTTATTAGATAAGAAATGACAGCGAACAAACTTTCTGATCCAATAACGTAGGAAAAGCATGTTACATATATTTTTCACGTGATACGATTTATAAAGGCCAAGTTTCATACTTTATCTACGTCATTTCACAAGTGAAAAAAAAAGCATAGGACTGAAGAATAAATGAATTAATCAATGATTAAAGGAAGCAATTACTGTACAGCCACTGATGTTTAATGTCAACTATTCATTAGTTTCTATTTATACAAAAACTGCATCCATTCTAACTTTCAACGTCGCTTCCTTTCACACACCGTTTCAGCCCAAATTGAAATTCACTCTCAAAACGGTACGTAGCTATGGATTTATGTTGGAATGCAATAATAAATTATTAAAATTGGAATATTCCAAGTCTGTGCGTCCATACGGTAGCGTTCAGTCAGTAGCAAAAACAGTAAGAATAGCCATGGATTTTTCGCCAGTCAGTGTGCAATCTGTGACTTTATTGAATACACCAAGTTGAAAACCTGAAAAATGATCACAAGAATTACAAAATAGATCCAGTGGACGTTAGTCCATCCCTACAACTACTGCTGAGATGATGAGAACTTCGTCAGGAGTATCCAAAGCAATAACGATAGCTTCAAATTTAAATAGTTAACTATCCTCTATTGTCATGCTTCCGTCGGAATTTAAAAGTGCACTCATAAGTTGTCAATTTGGAGATAGGAAAGTAGAAAATGTGAAAGAAAAGAAATATATATATATATATATATATATATAAACTATGCGAATCACATAAGTTAAAAGTGTTCGAACCTTTGGTCGTTTAATCCCAACTAATTCGAAATAAATAATTTTCATTCGAGAATTTCTGCCAAGTTCTCTGTAAAGTTTTGTATTTCAGGTTGCTTTTCATTATATCGATAGCACGCAATATTTGGTTCAATCTGCTTTGTATCATTTTCTCAAACATCGCTTCAGTTTAGAATCAAACTTCCGCCCTAAATAATCCCAACATAGCTGATATTGTCATAACCAGGCATTATTCTAGTTATCCTTAACAGGATATGGTTCCGTTCGAAATCGTCACTATTAAAAGATGCCACAGAGAAGATCAAAGCTCTTTTTCATCGAGAAATATCGAAGATTGAGTGAGACAAAGTCTTGGAAACATCAAATTTTCTGCTAGATTCATAAAATCCACCAATATGACATATTGTCGATGAAAAATTGTCATTAATCTAAACGGAAAGGCTAAAGTCGAAACTTAACAGTTTGACTAGTTGACTAGTCAGTTAACGTGGAAATGCCGCTGTATTTGGTATGGATCATGAAACTGTGAATCGTAAAAATGTTTAAAACATGAACCGAAAGATATGAATGACCAAGCAATTCTGATGATCTGAAAAGACAACCATATAATCAAACAGATATAAAATAGATGTTTACAATTAGTGCATGGAAAGTGAATGCAGTGATGGTAAATCTGAAGGATATTAATTGCTTCATTACGTCAAAAGAAAGGATTACTAATATTCAATATAAAACAATATGACAACTATGATATCAAGAGGATTCTAACTTTACATCTTCATTATTTGATTTAAAGGAAAATTGTTCTCCGATGACGAAAATATTTCA
The DNA here is from genome assembly GCF_000183805.2 of Loa loa. NCBI lineage: Eukaryota > Metazoa > Nematoda > Chromadorea > Rhabditida > Onchocercidae > Loa > Loa loa. The sequence continues at coordinate 31,597 of NW_018108528.1, forward strand.
GAATTTCATTAAAAAGTTTTCTGCATTTAACCTGTTGGATACCTGCTGCCACGCTGCACTTTGAGAACTTGAAGGAACATTTTAGGTAAAGTTAATAATTACAAAAATTTGCTGATTATGAAAGGAACATCGAATAGCAGAAACTGCAAATGCTTCCCTTACAATTTACCTCTTCGTCATTGATTCCGATTTAGTTCCAAGTGTTTCAAGTGTTTCTCTTATCACGATGGAAAAGCGTGCAGCGATGAAATAGGTATTACGTCCACATGATTGTTTTGTTATTAGACATTAACTTGAACTCTCATCGCATAATTTGATCGAATCTGTAAATGAATTTGTGTAGAAAAGGTGTAGGATAAAAATCGTTTGAAAGTAATCCATCTAAGAGTATGGTTATACTTTGCACACGAAAAAAAAGTATATTCAAATTCAACAATTACCAATTCACCATGCTGCCTTGCAATGTTCCCTGACTCGACTATGAGTCGCATTATTTTTTCGATTAATATCCATGAATTCCCGCCTTAAGGGTATTTTCGATGAATAAGGCTGCATTATTTGCCAGAAATGGAAAAAGAAAACGATAAAAAAAGAAAAAGAAAATGGTATAAAAATTATTGAAAGACTGGTAATTTTGCTTTGTTCACTAACTCATTTCAAATCCACCTTTCATTCCAGTGTATATCACTTTTAATAAGCAAAAATAAAAACTTCTAAGGTAATATATATATAAAGAGCAATACATTTTTTCTGAATTTTAGTTTTGTTGAAATAGACAATTTTTTTTGTTTTTCTTTCTTGGATGAAGGAAAGACAATTCGAAACATCTCTCTGGCGCTGTACTATTAACGCATTACTACTTTCAAAGTGATAATTTACTGATAAAAACTCAGAAGGCTGTGGCTTTCTTTTTTGTATTTCGTATATTACAGGAACGGTTTCATTAACAGTGGCGCTTATTCCTCCACAAAAACGCCATAGCTTGGTCGTGGAAACAGTGACCTATAAAAAAAAAGAAAAAACTAGGATTTCACACGCGCACATATGCATATGCACAGCTAAATAATCGGACTTTTCACTGATCTAATACAGTAGTCGAGATCAGCAAATTCCAAAATTTTTTCAATAAGTTGGATGGTGATTAGATTTAATTAATGTTCAACAGTTAACTCACAATGCGACCGTCATTATTATTTCCTTGACCACAAACGATGGTAATATATTCTGTGAATGAGCTGAAATTTTGCGAATTTTATTATGAACTAGCATTTTCGAGTGGAAGAACGAAGACTGGAATACTAAGAAATACTTACACACCTCAGTTATTTGGATCGTTGTTAAAGTAAGTATAGGAAAATTCATTAAGTTTTAAGAGGTTGAAAATAACGAAGAGTTATTAATACTGTTCACTTACACACTGGTAGTAGTACTAATTCAAAATCGCACTTGAACTCCGATTTTATTATAACCATTAAATTTTATAGTTCCATATAACTGGAACAAATCATGAAACAAATTGAATTATGTAATTTGAAATTGCCATAAGACTACAGATTTTTACAAAAAATTCTTCAGAAACTTTAGCAGAAAACAGTTGAGAGGACGAAAGAAATGGCTTGAAACCTAATAGTGGTTAGCTTATCTCCGGATACTCTGTTTCCGGAAGCTCAATTTCATGGATCCTTAGGTATGTATAGACGGCAGTAATACAGGAAACGGAAATTCTGACCAAAAAAAAAATAAAGCCTCGGTAAAACACGAGCAAACCGTTCAGCAGAGCTATTGTTTCCGTCCATCCACACTAGAAGAGATGTATTGTAGGCTTGCGCTTGTAACTACCGATTGGGTACAAATTCAAGCAAGCGATTTCGCGCCAAGACACTCAAATCATGGGAAGTCACGTTTTTTGCAGAAATGCACGCAATTTGAGACAAAAAATCCCAACAACTGTCTTTGAATGTCATCCATTCATGAGCAATAAATGATTTAATCGTCGCTTATCATCCACGTTTTTGTTTATTTTTCCGAGGATTCTTATGGAAAAAAATCATGAAGAAATTATTCAATTGACCATTGACTACTTACAGTTTCATTCACATTCCTCATTAAATCTTTGTTTTACGAAGAGGTGAAGTGAAGCGTTTATTTGGAAATTAGTTACTTCTTATAAAGTAACAGAAAGAATGGATAATGAAAAAATTGATCCATTCCCATTCTCGCTTTAGAAGTTAATATAAAATAATTAAATCGGTTGTATTGTTATTCAGGTTGTGTTTCTACAGGGCGTGCGGCTGTGTGTTCATTCTTCCTTTAAGTCAGATAATTGTTGGTAAATTAATTATGATTTACGTGACTAATTCGTAAATAACTGAAAATAAGC
>NW_018108528.1:34080-44261 GCF_000183805.2 Loa loa
TGTCGATATGTTAGCGCTGAGATGCGTATACGTGGGACTCTTTTGTTGACTCTCAGCCATCTTAATTGAAACTCTTCCATTATCGTAGTCGGAATGCAAAGGGATATGCTTATTCTGTATCTTTAAATACTATTTTTCGGGCAGTTTCTGAGTTTTCCGGATCACTATAACACAGTAACTGAGGCTACGTATGGGAAAACCACCTGTTCGTTTCGAGACTGGACCTCTAGGATAATTGCATCAGAAATGTTACCAGATCACTTTAAGATGAAAAGTAAGGAAAGAGCAAACGAGGTAACTGCATATGAGAGATCAGCAACGATCCGGAAAACGTTAGGATTTTGCGGCTGTCCGCGTGAATTCAGGATTTAAGAGCATATGACTGGGGGGGCAACTGAAAAAGCACACTTGCTTGAAATCAACTCTATAAACCCTCAAAAAGTTTACAGTTTGGGAAAGACGCGAAATTTGAACGAATACTTGAAACGTTACTGTTTTCGCAATATAATTAATGACAATCAGGAGTTTGTTAGTGAGGGGCTGTGGTGATTGCGCGTGGGAGACTGTCCTGGAAGCTTGATCAGCTTCCAGGTCATCCTTTCATGGCTGATCTGATTTTTTAATTCGCGTTATCTTTTGGCCTTGAAGCGAAGAGTATCACCAAAAAGGATAAAGAATTTTCCAGTGAAATAATTAGCCGGAAAATTTTATCCAGTGCTCCTCAGTTTATCTGGTGTCGTGGAGAAGAATTAGCGGAATATGGATTTAAAAACAGCTTTGGTGCCTGGACAATATCAATTTGCGGTTAAGGTTATTTTTCCTATAGTTCAAAGTTCCACTTTCTAGAATGCAGATTCCTCAGGAAACTAGATGGATGAGTTTTGTGAGTTGAAATGAATGATTAAACAAACAGGATCATAAGTTGAAACCTGACCATATCCGAAATGTATATAATTGCATTTCTGAGAAGCATTTCATCCGGGATATGTCGCCATTCTGTAAGAATGACAACAGTGGCATTATTGAAGTACGATCAAGAGAAAGCCTTACTTGCGCATATACGGGTAACGCATCACCCATTAAAAAGTGACTTAATTATCGAATGTCTAATCATTTGATGAGTGGTCTGGATGATGCGCAGATCAGCCTTATTTTTCTTCCTGGAAGATGCGCGGAAGTGAATGGCCAAAACGAAGTTGTAATATACCGTTTGCATTATTCTACCGATAATTTTTATCTTAGAAAATGAATGTGATTGTAAATTTAAGGTATCATCTGTTTTATTGAATTCTTCATCATGGCCAAAGAACATGATTATGGCATTCAGCGAAGAAAAAGGGATTACTTTTTCCTTTGGTAATGATCGAATAGTAAGTGAATTTCAGTTCTATTTTGAGTCTGCTTCATTTCTCCATGCTTATTTATTTTTTAATAGAATGAGATGTTGAGGGTTGCTGCGTTTTTTTGAGAATATTTTGGAATTCATTATGATTTATCAGAAATGACATATGCTTGTCCATTTCTGCGAAAAACAATTTCATCTTTTAGATCTTCCCTTTTGGATCATTCTCAGGATTGCCTTTGTCGCCACCTTTGGGAAATACTATCCGTATTGGATTTTTGGGTTTCACTGATGTCGACATCTTTATCGAGTTCAGAAGTCACGAAGATTTACTTGCTGTCCACAGTTTACTGAAAAAGAAATATTTAGGTAGTATACTCGTTTAAATTTAAACCTTTATTTAAGCAGAAACGGAAAAGTTAACTGAATATTCGATATGTTGATGAGTGGTACGCTTCTTCTGAATATTTTCAAGTATTTGCAATCTCATAATTTGTATTGCCTTTTGCAGTTAATGCTCAGTTTACGCCTCCAGAATTATTTTATCATAATTCTATCATGGAAGATTTAAAAGATTTAAGCACTGGAATATCTATCATTTGGTTAGGTTTTTTCACTACTATGCAAAGCTATAAAAATCTTTGGGATTAGAATTTAACTGTCATTTTTTTTTAACAGCACAAGCTTTTTAGACGACAATCCAAACGACCAAACAGTGTAGGGATTGGTATTGTTTTTATAGTACTATCCCTTTAAATACCCCTAAGATGGTTGATTTAATGAACTCTTCAAATTGTTTTGACAACTTGACATGAAAATTCAAGACATTACCGACTTGGTCGAATTCACCTTTTTCTTTTAGGAAAATACCTACGGAAGGATGCACAATTCAAAAAGAGGCCATCCTGAGTAAGTTTTTTTTTCTTTTTTTTTGTTAGGGATGTAGATTTTCCCACTGTTTGCTCTAGATAACCTTATTCTTTTATTTCCTTCTAAGTTTGTTGCAGACAAAGAGATATTTTTTCACATCAACCAAAGCCTTTCATGGAAACCATCCGCGAAGCGATTCAAGCAATCGTTCTGTTTGGGGGATGACACAGAACAAGATGCAATTGAAACTGAGGATCTTTCGGCGAAGTATGTTATTTAAACGAATGCAAATGCAAGTAGAAAGTACTTCAAATTCATTGACGGTTAAATTTTTGCAGATTAAGTGAACTGTCTCTGGCCGATATCTTGGTCCATCAAAAAGAGAAACTTTCTGTACGTGTTTGTCTTTCCATATTTTAAATATTTTGTAGAGGTTCCATAACTGTTTTTGTTTCTATGATTGCTCGAATTTCGTAAGAAGCTGTGGATGTTTCTCAGATATCGCCACATGCCATGAGCAGTTGTTCCACGTTCCTCTTGGCTACCTGTTTTTCTGTCGTCTCTTTCACTCCTATGCATAATTTCATAGGAAGTTGAACAGAAGCGCTTTCCGTTATGGGCACTAGTTGATGATGCCTGAAGTACATGTAGTTATAGGAAGCAATATGTTCTATCTAACGAATTTTACTTTATATCGCAATCATGACGCTATATCTCAGATCTCTTATTTAAGTGCTATGAAATTGTTTGAAAGTAACTTCTTCACTTGGAAGTAACCTCTTCACGTCACACGAGGCATAATAGTTTGGTTTTGTAAACCAGTGATTAATAGAGTTACTAATAATCACATCAAATCTTTTCGGCTGATATTCCCGAAATGACAACGATAATTTTGATGTGCAAATGAAAAACAATGCAATGACTAGTTTTGTTCACAGAAATAAGGAAATGATAACGTTGAAAGAACTTGTGTGTTTCAGGGTCCTTCTATGCCAACTTCTCTGAAACCGCAGACTTTTGGGTAGGTTATTGCGAATTAGCTGTTATTGTATTGATCCGGACTGTACTGAGCTGCTGCAGTTATGTTTTTGTTGGGAAGAATAGGGATGTTTGTTGAAGTACCTCCAGAAGTTTTACACTGAAATCGCTCGTTGGGAAACTAAATATTTGAAATACTAAATATTTTAAAATATATTTTCAGGCTCATGAATCTTGGCAACACATGCTATATGAGTTCCATATTGCAATGCTTATTTGCTAATTGGATTTTTGTACAGGATCTTTACAAATTTTGCATGAAAATCGAAGAGAGTGGCTCGAATTTGGACGAAGATATGCCTTTGAGTTTGTAAGTTTTTTTATTTCCTTTAATATGTTTATAACAGTCAAGTTAATCATTGTACTCTTGCCTACTTAATCCTTTTCTGAAAGACAGATAAAATGCACTTTGTTCCTTCTATATAGTTGCATGGAACAATGAAGATAGTTCAGGAATTTTACGAATCTTAGCAAAATCTCGAAACCAATAGTTCAAGTTCACGAAATCAAATTGTGTTATACTTAATTCACGGCTTAGCCTTTTGATATGGAGGTAGTAAAATAAGGAAACCCATCAATGGTAGTTTAGTAAAAGAAAAGTGGTTGAGGGTTATTAACTAAATTTATTTTTCAATTTTGATAAATTATGATGGAAAATTGAGGGAAAAAATTTTTTCTTTCTGTTGGTTCTGACAAAGTGATCATACTAGGGTTTTGCAAACTTTATTTGATGGTCTTAAGTTGGTTTAGGAAAAAATGTTACTGTCTTCTTCTTCTGTGCCTTTTTTACTTGTCCTGGTCTGTGGTTGTATTTTAACGATTTTTTTTTGGTTTACACCCATATTTTTGTTTTCGTTCTTCTGAATATCTTGAGATTTTTTTCTTTTTTTGGTGTTCTCTGCTCATTACATTATTAGTCTTTATTGATAGCAAATACCTTTAGGGGATTATGGATTTGTTTTCAAAGTTATTCTTTTGAAATGCTTTTCCTTTCTGTTTGCTCATTGTTCGGTTTCTAATAGCAATATTTGTTTTTTTTTAATTTTCATACTTTTCCTTTTATTTGGCTTTTATTGATTTGAATCAGACCTTTTTAATTTGAATGTAAGAGATAATTAGCTCAGCATTTAATGTTGGGTATTCTAAATTGGTTTTAATTCTTTGTTTTTGAGGCAAATATAGTTGTTCTGGAGCAAGAAACTAGCAAGCATAAAACAAACGTGGATGAGGATGCAGTTAAGAGCCCTTCCTCCCGTGTAAATTTCGTCAAAAAAAGTCATATCTCTGGAATCCCACTTTTTTTTTTGAACAAAAAGCATTGGACAAAATTTTGTTTAGAAAAGACCTAATTCCTCCATGTTAGACCAAATTTTTGATGTTTTTCACAACAACTTAATTTAGAGCAATTGCTAATCTTGCAAGCCGACGAGGTACTGCTGTAGATCAGTTGCAGATAAAACTGCTGGAAGCAATTAAAGATACGGCAGATTTCACAAATAATGCACAGCAGGTTGATCCTTTTTAAATTTGCATTAGTTTTTTTTTGAAATGGATATATTTGACTAATATTACTTTCAGTTTAAGATTGACTCGTTTGATTCTTTCAGTGGTATAAAATCATTTCTATGGACAAAAGGAAAAACTTTCCTAACGTTGTAAAACATACATCACGACGAATGCAAACGCCAACTGAGACGATTGCATTGCAACACTTTTAGTACAACTTGAGTTTGTCAACCAATTCAGTGCAAATTTTTGTGGCAAACCTTTTTAATTGCAGGATGCTCAAGAATTCTTAGGTAATATTCTGAACAAAATGCAAGAGGAGTGCGATAAGATGTTGCGCAAGCAATATAACATTGTGAATAAACAAGAACGAGACAGAATAAATCCGGTCACATCGAATTTTACCTTCGTCATGGAATCCATCATAAGATGTAGAAGGTTCTTCTAATCTGTTTATTATCTGTGGCAATATATAAGAGAGTCGTCATCTGCGCCTTGAACATCCTCCTTCAACTACAATCGGCAATAAGCAAAATAGTTATTTATAAAATATTACTAATCATTCTAATCAATTATTTAAATGTGAGAATCAATTCAGTTGTAATGCTATTACAAAGATCAAGGAAGAAAGTGCTACTTTGCCAGTCTCGATCCAAGTGATGGACCAAGGAGGCTTTGGGTAAGCGAGCACATTTTAAAATAGCTACCATAAATTAATTTTTAATTAGAATTTGAGAGATTTTCATGTTTAAATTTTGATATTTATTTAGTCCCTTATCTTTTTATTTCTTGGACACAGTTTGTTGAAAAGATTAAGACGAAAACATCTTGTGATAGTCTGTAAAAAAAATTCATATACCCAGATTGATTCGAGGAAAGATTTTATGAATTTATCATTTTTAGGCCAACAGAAGCTCCAGGATTCGTCACAGTGCAGACTTTGCTAGATGAATGCTTAAGGACTGAGCAAGTGGACAAAAAATGCGAGATTTGCGGTTTCACGAGTGCGGATAAAAGCCAGAAATTTGCTCGAATTCCGAGATAATTTTATTTCCATTCAACTTTATTTTCAGTGACATCCAATTTTAAAATTTGATGGTATTTAAACTTTGTTTTGTACTTCCTTTCCTCACTAATATTCGTTTTAGATGTCTCATCGTGTTTATCAAGCGATATTCCTTCAATGCATTCACTGCTGTAAAACGTGGTGATGAAGTGGGAATTCCACTGTATTTGACGTTGAATAAAGGTTTTGTAGCGGAAGAAGCTAAATATCCAGCTTTATTGCCAACTATCAAGTAAGTAAACGATTCCCACATGCATTTTCTCCGTATTGTTTCTAATAAGCAAAAAAACAGAATTTTTGAGTTAAGATTACTGAACTCAAGAAAAAACTAAAGGGTATATTAATTAATAAAAAGCAACACATTAATTTTAGGAAAATTAACCATAACACCGTCAGACCGCTCGGACGAAAATTTTTGAAAGTCAAGCGGCGTTTGAAGCCCGAAAACGTGGCGAACAAACTCAACTTGTCAGCAGCAAGTGCACGGTCCACGTGGGCAGGTAATGCAAACACCGATGCATTATCAGTTGTTTTGGGCAATCTTACTATAGGTAGTCCTACAAGGACTATTAACAATCCTGAAAAAAGCTGGTTGAAAAAATTAATGTGGACATTGAGGTGCTTGCAGGTTAATGCCGTTTAACAACTGACTTAAATGAGACCAAGTACCCGTAATAAAATACCTAAACCTTAAAAAAAAAAAAAAAAAATCCTTCAGCATTTCTTAAATCGTACGTGAGAGGGAACTATCTGCTTTAGATCCCTGCAAGCCAGATGGAATGCGCATTAAAACTGCAATGTTAAGTAAACATTCTGAGGCCAGTCGCGGAGAACTGGGACAACATGTCAGTGCAGATAATCTCAATACCAGTGCAGAGTTTAAGTTTGGTCAGAGTCGTGTTAATTCTAGTTCGAGTGACAGAGTTGATACTTTTTTGATGGTAAGTTCAAACTTCTAGTAAGGCGTGTATGCCTATTGGCAACTGATGGAGTTAAAAAAAATGGGTGAGAAAAGGGGTTGAAGAAGAAACTAATAATTTACATGTGAAACCAAAGTATCTTCAGAAAATTTTCAGTAGTAAAAAAGTGCATACTTACTGACGAGACTTCGTAGTGTAGCAAAGTCATGATTGAAAATTAATTTTCTAGAATGAGAAACAAGGTGTTTGGCGTAAACCTCTTCCTCCCAGAGAAGTACTGGACTCAATGTTGTCACAAGAGCTGAAAGAGTTACGTTTGGTACATACTGCAAATCTGCAAAAGAGATCACGGTATTTGCGCTTGTTTAATTTTACATCTTTTTGATACTGGATATGTTTATTAAACAGCAATGAAATTTTTACTCAGTTCATTTTTTGAAAATAATCGCTGCCATTCATTGGGTATACCATTTGCAGGTTACATGAGCTTGTAAGAGTCTATTAAAACGTCCATTAGTAATCTGTGTTTACACATATATGGCTCGTAAGTAGATGAACTATTCACCTCATGAGGAATTTCTATTAGTTTACCACGATAACGTAGTAAAATCTTGATATTTTCTTTAAGACAGCGAGGACAGCGATTATCATTTGGTTATCATAGCGATGAAGATGTGAATTCCATCGCTAAACAAAAACAAAGCGCGGTATCAGTTTATTTTTCCCTTTTTCTGAATGGATAGCGAATTAGCTCAGGAAACTGGCTGAGAAAGTTGTTAAGTTGCAGACTCGTAAGCGGAGAATATCAGATAACGCAGGATGCGATCAAAGTGGAACAATTCCTAAAGTATTACTACTTAAATTCAAAGAAGAGGTTTGAAATGCTTTGCATAACTTGGTTTAGGGAACATTATGGGGCGTGGAGCTATAGGGGATTTTCTATTTTGCTTTAGAAAAACAACATGAATTTACAGTTGGATGCACAGATGATCAGAGATTTGGTATGCCAGCAAAATATAATGAACGACAATAAGGAAAATATCCCTCCGGGAAATCCAGTAAATTTTTTCCAGTAACTTGACTTTTTATCTAGTACATCTGATGCTTTATGAAATTCAAAATTTGCTACCTCGAATTCGGATTTCAGGATGATATCAAGGCGAAAATGTATTTGAAAAAAAGCAAATCATTCTCACCATCAGACGAAATGAAAAAAATGATGACATGTAAATTTTATAGCTTTGCTGTTTATTTCTCCCTACGGTTGAGTACTTTTTTATTCTTACATTGTTTGCAGACAAGAAAATGTCACATCATGAGATGACAATCATACCTATCAGATATTTACAAATTAACGGTGATAAAGCCTTCTGTACTGGTAAATTCAGCCACTCCAGAAACATATCAACGACAAATTATACCAATCAGGATGTTGGGAATCTGGACGATGTAAGTTTCGAATATTTATTTCAGGATGTAAAAGGATGATGGAGAGCAGCATACAGCTGTCTTAAGAAGATTTGTTGTAACTGATCGAAAATACGATAGAGATCATAGGAAATCGAATCAATTTTGCAATTATACAAACAGTATACGACTGATTTCTCCAAATCACTGCGAAATTAAATGTATTGAAATCAGCGATCAAAATCTTTAAAATTTATGATTAGTAAATTGTGAAGTTATGTTTCTTTAAGGAGGAAGTCGTTAGTACCTTTGGCCTTCAACCAATTCCTTACAAGCCATTAAGCGAAATGAAACGAAATGAGATTTGCGCACTGATTGGTTTACTTCCGCGTGATAATTGGATGTATGTGTACTTTTTTTTCTCTAATACTTCCAAAAAAAACGTCTAATTTGTTTGTTTTGTTTGATTTGGCAAATTTCATTCTCGTAATTGGAAAGTTGAATCTGCTTCTCATAACGGTTTGCTCATTCAAGAAAAAACCTTACTTCATACGGAAACATTAGTCAAACAAGAAAAAAATTTTCGGATAGTATTTATAACTGAAAAATATTTCAGGATGGAGTCGTCGATACACTGGATGAGCATGTATGACCAACCCGATTTTCTAGTTGTTGTTCCAGGGAACGACAACCGCCTGTTTCAAGCGTTGGCTCATTATATTACCGGCGATGACAATGATTTCCATCAAATCCGACAAGCTGTTGGTTTCTTGCCCACTTTTTGCCGGTTAATATCGAGAGTTAAGGCAATAGAATTTCTTTGAAAAAATCTTTTGCAACTTTCTGAAGATGAGGAATGTTTGCAATAGTTTTGGCATTTAGCACTATGCATCGAGCAACTACTCCAACCGTATATTTCAAATCTCAAATTATTTAGTTTAAATCGTACAGCAGAAATACTTTTCTGCTTCAGATAATTCAATTTGAATTGGAACATGCGGCTGAATTTATGAATCTGAAACAATGGGATAGAACTACATGGGATTATCACCTTAACAATCTATTGTCAAATGTCGAAAATGGCTCTGACGTGGAACTTCTCGCATTTTCATCAATGTTCAAAGTTGATGTTTGGATTTTTCGTCGAGGACGATGGTTTTGCTACAGACCCAAGTTTCCGGTGCTAAAGGAACGATGCAGAAGTAAATTTTAATTTTCTTTTAGAAATTTGATCGAGAAGTTATATTTAGGACTTCGTTTAAATTAATTTTCCAATTTGTAGTTTTATTCCTTTTTTAATCTTTTGATTCTTCCTCAAATCTAAAACAGTTGTACTGTTCAAATTCGAAAATCAACGCTATTGAAATTTTTTGAATTTAGACTTGAGCATTCAGCAATATCATATTGGTGCAAATGAAGGTGTCTATCTGAATTATGAGAATGGCCTCTTTCTTCCGGTGTTTAAACCTTCGGTATACTTTGTTATTGGGTTTCAAGAACTACTGGTATACTGATACTTGAGCGTGAGAAACACACAAGCATTTGTTATGCGAACGTAATAGAGATTTTGTATGAATTTGAATTTTGGAGTAGCATATGAGATCCGAAAGCGTGGAGGGTGAAGATCAAAGCTTGTTCTTCATATTACTTTAAAACGAACATTTTTATTCAGGATAACCGGCTCAACCCCAAAGGTTTTTATAGCATGGCTTTTAATGACAGTGTAAGTTATTCTGTAACAAAATTTTCCGAGGAAACAGATCTATTTTTACAGTTTTACAAAACTCTTGTGATAAATCTATGAGTTTTTTGCCTATAAATTCTTAAAATAAATGACTAATTGGGTAGTAATTTGGTTGCAATGAAATATTTATGAGAGTAATGTTGCATGAGCCATAGAACTTGAATAAAATGACCTTTATAATTAATAACTTTTGTTGTTAAAGGGAGTTACAATACAGCCGTCATATCGACTTATTTCATGCGCGAGTCATTTGGGACAAACAATCGACAGTGGTAAGCTTGGTGAATG
>NW_018108528.1:44728-46396 GCF_000183805.2 Loa loa
TTACTTTAAAACGAACATTTTTATTCAGGATAACCGGCTCAACCCCAAAGGTTTTTATAGCATGGCTTTTAATGACAGTGTAAGTTATTCTGTAACAAAATTTTCCGAGGAAACAGATCTATTTTTACAGTTTTACAAAACTCTTGTGATAAATCTATGAGTTTTTTGCCTATAAATTCTTAAAATAAATGACTAATTGGGTAGTAATTTGGTTGCAATGAAATATTTATGAGAGTAATGTTGCATGAGCCATAGAACTTGAATAAAATGACCTTTATAATTAATAACTTTGTTGTTAAGGGAGTTACAATACAGCCGTCATATCGACTTATTTCATGCGCGAGTCATTTGGGACAAACAATCGACAGTGGTAAGCTTGGTGAATGCATCACTGTAAACATTTTTTTTTCCCAGTTCGTTGATGGACTAGACTGAAGTTTCATATATTTTTTTTGATAATCAGTTTATCAAATTCCTGCACAATTTCGATTATTGGACAAATTCCATTGTCAAAAAGAAGGAAGCACAACTTGAAAGATTTTTTCTCCAGGCCATTACGTATGCGATTTTTGGTGTAACGAATCAAAAAAATGGTTTCTTTGTAACGATGAATCGATCCAACAAGTTGACGAACTGTCGGTCCAAAAGAAAAGTACTACTGGATACGTTTATTTCTACCTCAGTAGGTCAGGCTTTTTCTGCCTTTTCAGGGCATATCGTTATTCTTGAGAAGTGAGAAGAAAAAATGTTTTTTGTCAACTTTTTTTTTTAAAGATTTTTCTCTCCCAAGTTGACCTTATTAATAAAATAAAAAGCCTGAAACTTTGATGCATGTATTTCCTCTGTATTATAGTTAACTTTGAACTTACTTGTGGATCTTTTAGAGAACTGTTCGAAAGTGAATGATCATGAAGGAAGGATCAAGACATATTTCGATTTGTCGCTGTCTTAATTTCTTCCTCCCACTTTTTAATATTTCCAGCATTATTTTCAAGAGATTCATTTATTACGCTTTTCACTCATTCGGAAGATCACCAAAGCAGATTCCTTGTTACTCTTCGTGCCCAATGAAATTTTGTCTATTGGTTTATCAACGTTTTAATTCTTATAAGGCTCTGTGAATAGTACGCGTTGTGTACGTTAATCTGTCTTATACGGTTGTTGTGACTATGTCATTGCACTGCATCTGTTCCAGTTCTTGTGGATCTGTAGAGCGATACGGTCACCAAAATTGATCGGAATAGATTTTATTTGCCATACCAATTTATTTCCCAAACCGATACCTTCACATAGTTAATTTCTGTTCCCAATTTACAAATCCTTTTCTTGTACACTTACCCTCTGTTTTAATCGATCGTTTTTCTTAGCCAGAGTCCGATATTGATACCCTTAAGCAAAGCTTCTTTTTGAGATTTTAGGTCTTCCTCATTCTTTTGCCCACATATCTTGTCCTTCTCTCTTTTTTTTTTTTCCCCTTTTATAAAAGTACAATTTGAAAATGAAATGAGCAAAATTTCTAATTTTCGTTTTTTTTTTTTTTTTAAAATTTTTTGTCTTCTATCTTTACAATTGTTCCAATTATCGATAAATTACAAAAAATTTGTGGTAAGTATCAATGTCATTCATTCGTTCATTTTGATAAATTTTCAACCCCTTGTCGACTTCATT
>NW_018108528.1:46780-50477 GCF_000183805.2 Loa loa
CAGCATTATTTTCAAGAGATTCATTTATTACGCTTTTCACTCATTCGGAAGATCACCAAAGCAGATTCCTTGTTACTCTTCGTGCCCAATGAAATTTTGTCTATTGGTTTATCAACGTTTTAATTCTTATAAGGCTCTGTGAATAGTACGCGTTGTGTACGTTAATCTGTCTTATACGGTTGTTGTGACTATGTCATTGCACTGCATCTGTTCCAGTTCTTGTGGATCTGTAGAGCGATACGGTCACCAAAATTGATCGGAATAGATTTTATTTGCCATACCAATTTATTTCCCAAACCGATACCTTCACATAGTTAATTTCTGTTCCCAATTTACAAATCCTTTTCTTGTACACTTACCCTCTGTTTTAATCGATCGTTTTTCTTAGCCAGAGTCCGATATTGATACCCTTAAGCAAAGCTTCTTTTTGAGATTTTAGGTCTTCCTCATTCTTTTAGCCAACATTCCAACATTTTTAGCACCTAAAAATTAGTATAAACCCAAGAGTTTTAACAGGAATACGTAATGCTTTCTAGAAGCATTTGAAGCAATTACACTAGAGGTTCTTCAGGGAACCACACCCACATCATTTTTTTAGAGCTCATAGTTTTTTCGAATTTATCCTTTTCATGCTTCTGATCTTTTAATTGCTCCTTGATATTTCCCAATAAAAATGTCTGAAGATATCAAATAAACCTGCTGTCTCAGGTTACTGTAGCAATGATAAAGAATATATTCAGTGCAAGAGACGGTGATTGTTAGAGAAAAATGGGTACGAAACTTATTAAAGAACTGTACGGAAACATAAACAAATCATACGATCAAGACTAAATATCTGGAAGATTACGTAATATTTTCGTTACTACATAATATTCCATACATTGAAATATTTAACCTCCAAATTGATTATTAGAAACAACATCAGGAGGTCAGCTTGATGTTTTCCGTTTCTTGTTGAAGCTGTATACAACGGATAGGCATTAGGAATGCTTAAAGGTAAGAGATGAAACAAATTTCTGGACTTGAGAACCCACACTGCTACTACCATTAAAATTGCTTCTGTTGTTGTGTTATTACTGGATCTAAATGGATTGAATATATAGCGGATAAAGAACACATTACACAGTATAAAGTAAACCGTTATGCCAGGAATATAAGTTAACTCCGGATCCGGATGAGATAATGAAAATAAATTGGGATAGTGTGTATATTTTGTATATAAATTTATGTACTAAAACATTATCTCTTTCATTAATTCAGAAATCATTTTTTCCTAATTTCTTACATTTTCAATTATTGCTAGTTCTTTATTTTTCCCAATAATCAAACGTTAATTTAGCAAAAAAGAAAAAAGGGAAGGAAATCGGATCCATTTCACATCTGAAAATCTAGCGCTTTTATCTCACCACAATGGAAAAAGATGTACTGTAAGCTTGCGCTTATGAGCGAGCTACAGAATGGGCAAAAATTCAAGTTAGCCCATTCGCGCCAAGACACTCAAATTATAGAAAGTCACGTTTTTTACAGAAATGCACGCATTTAAGCTGAGTATCCTAAAAAATGTCTTGGAATGGATCAGTCGTGCGAATTGATGCTGGTATGATGGTTGCGGGGCGTATAGCGTATGCGTAAGGTTTTACGTTGAGTTTGTAAGAGGTTAGCATTGATCATTATCTTACGTGACTACTCGAAAAGGGAGTTCTATCTTACGTGACTATTCGAAAAGAAGTTCAATGTTCATATTCGACGTAGTCTTATGTATGTATGTATGTTATCGAGAAGAACGGATCACTTTCTTAAGTGACCGTTCGGAAGAAAGTTTAGAGTTCATATTCAACGTGGTTGTACGTAAGTATGTCACTCAAAAGTCAGTTGCTTCATGATGATTGTATCGTTTAATTCCAGCCGTTCAACATAGTTTGTAGCTTTTTCTAAAATTACGTGAAATTTGCTTCCAGGTCTTTATACTTCGAAGAGAAAAATGAATAATCAAGCAGTACTGATTCCAAATAATGTGTATAAACCATATAAGGTATGATAGGTGTTTGTGCATAATATCTCGAATGTTCGATATCATTGATTTTAGAAAAGGAAATGAGACATTTTTGTTTTTGTCCTTGTCATTTCTTGAAACTTTCCAGACTACATATATCTCAATGCCTCTTTTGTAGGCTTTACTTTTATGAATCTATTAGAGAACTATTCAAAAGTGAATAATTATAAAGGGAGTATCCCAAAATACTTCGATCATTTGTCACTGTCTTAATTTCTCGTCTTTTTACATTTTCTGCTTTTTTAATATTTTCAGCATATTTTCAAGACATTCATTTGTTAGCCCTCTTGTTCACTCGGAAGATATCCAAGATTGATTCCACGTTACTATTCATATAATCTAATGAAATTTTTCAAGTGATTTATTGATGTTTTAAAGTTCTTGTGAACATTATGGCATTACTGTACGTTAACCTTCGCATCACTCTTATACGGCCGTTGTGATTATGCATTACTGTAACTGCATTGCTGTTTCCATTCCTTTGGATACTATGCATTACTGTACAATAAATAGCCTGTTTTTTCATCGCTATTTTAACAAATTTTATTTCTATTTAGTTCGAAGTATTGCCAAGATGGAACAATGTGCAACGATGGAGTAAGCACCTCTTCCAGATGATTACATTTACTTGAATTATTTATTTTATAATGTGGTCGAATCTGTAAATGAATTTGTGAGTCGGTATGTAATTTGTGGCATAAAAATTTTTTAAAAGTGGTTCGTCTAGAAATAAGGTTACGCTTTGTCCAAGAAATAACATCATATTTTGATTCAACAATTACGTATTAACCATGTTGGTTTGCAGTGTCCTTTGGGTTCGATTCTGAACCTTGCCATGCGTGAAATACGCCTAGGTAGTTTTATGCCAATAACAGGTGACAGGTATGTTGTGCAGAACCTTACAGCTTTTTGCTTGGTGTAATTTGACATATCTTACATCATGTTATTCATTTATTTCCAAACATCTGTCTATTGTCTACTACTTCACCGTGCGGCATGCTTATTTTAAATCAAATGACTTGATCTTCTCCAGATTATGCTTCATTATGATTTTTATTCCCTCCCAAAAAAAGAATTCATGTTTTCTTTTTTTCCTTCGTTTACTACAAAATTAAGAGGTTAGTTAATAACATAAGCCTTGATTTTCAGCGGTAAAGTTCTTGTCTAAATCATATCATTCCTTCTGAGATCTCATTTACGAAGACAATGACATCCATTCATGAGCAATAAATGATTTAATCGTCGCTTATCATCCACGTTTTTGTTTATTTTTCCGAGGATTCTTATGGAAAAAAATCATGAAGAAATTATTCAATTGACCATTGACTACTTACAGTTTCATTCACATTCCTCATTAAATCTTTGTTTTACGAAGAGGTGAAGTGAAGCGTTTATTTGGAAATTAGTTACTTCTTATAAAGTAACAGAAAGAATGGATAATGAAAAAATTGATCCATTCCCATTCTCGCTTTAGAAGTTAATATAAAATAATTAAATCGGTTGTATTGTTATTCAGGTTGTGTTTCTACAGGGCGTGCGGCTGTGTGTTCATTCTTCCTTTAAGTCAGATAATTGTTGGTAAATTAATTATGATTTACGTGACTAATTCGTAAATAACTGAAAATAAGCAGGTGATTAGAAAGT
>NW_018108528.1:50762-64901 GCF_000183805.2 Loa loa
AGAAATGTTACCAGATCACTTTAAGATGAAAAGTAAGGAAAGAGCAAAGAGGTAACTGCATATGAGAGATCAGCAACGATCCGGAAAACGTTAGGATTTTGCGGCTGTCCGCGTGAATTCAGGATTTAAGAGCATATGACTGGGGGGGCAACTGAAAAAGCACACTTGCTTGAAATCAACTCTATAAACCCTCAAAAAGTTTACAGTTTGGGAAAGACGCGAAATTTGAACGAATACTTGAAACGTTACTGTTTTCGCAATATAATTACTAACAAGACATTCCCGAATTTATTGGCGAGAGGGTGGAAATGAGTGCTCGAGGGAAGTTCTCCCGGTAATTTTTATCGCCATTAAGGTCGTCATTGAATGATTAACCTTACCCTCTGGCTTGCTAACTCTAGATTTTGACAGTAAAGCATGCTGCCAAAAAAAAGGAATTTTCTGACAAAATAATTGGCCGAGAAACCTCATTTTATGATTCTTGGTTTACCAGTAATTATTTGCTAGCGTATTGTTTAAACTTATTGCGAGGAAGTGAATTTTTTCGGAAAGTGTATTACAGGACGGATAGTATGATGACGATGCTGGTTCTGGAGCCTGGTCAATTCAGAGTTCAGGTTGTTGTCATACTTTTTTCATGTTTCTCAATTCCTTTCTTTTGAACTTTATTTTTAACGAATTTCATTTTTCTTACACTTTTTCTTATTTTTCAGCGATATTATAATGTACAACAATTCCATATTTTGAGTTTCGCTATAATTTGGAGTTTCGCTGTAATATGAAGAGTTATAAAACCTGAATTAAGTTTATGAACTAATTACCATCAAGCTCTTGCACACAGATTTACTGGCCATATTTTAAAGTTGATCTGAAAGGATGAATTTACTTTAGTTGATTTTTTTTTTATCTTTTTGATCCTGATTTTTATTTGAGACTTAATGACTGTACAGGAATTTTGAGGTAATCTATGGGTCAAAAAACACGGCTCCCACGCGAAGATTGGGTATTTTCGTAGTGGATGAAATGCAAGGAGAAATCATTTTTTTATTTGACGATTGTCACTTGGTAAGTCGTACAATTAATAGGATAAACTACAGTAAGCTATCAAGAGTGTTCGCGAATTCGTTTCATTCGGCATAATCACCAAATGTATTGCACACATTTAGGTTGTGTCTTTTAAAGCCTTATCAGGCTTTCCTTGGTTGCCACCTTCAAAAAGTGGTATAGGATTTTGGATTAAGGGTCGCGAGAAAATGGCATTTGTTGTTGAGTTTGAGAATCCTGAAAGCATGAAGCAGGTGCACGAACTATTGAAAACAAAATATTTGGGTAAAATTTATATTTCTTTTCCCTTTTCTATTTCAAAATTCTCGTCAATTTCGAGTGTAAAATCTGGTATGTCTACTCTTTTTATACAGGGTGATATAAATATCCAAATTATTCAAGGCAGTAGGTTTTGCAGATTATTTTCACTCTTGTTAAAATATTTTTTGACTGATAGACAATTTTATTTAATTGTACTAATTTATCGGGAAGATTTTTTAACCAGATTATGAACAGTTCTCGACGAATAACTTACCGAAACGTGCTGAAGCCTTTCTGGGTCGAATTGTACAGTTAAGCTTTCCATTCATCAATATTCTGAAACTTCAGCAATAAAAAGAAAAAAAAACTTGGAATGTTGAGTTTGGCATGCCCCTGTGCAAATATTGAGTTGTCCGAAAATTATAGTTTTGGGCTTTGATCAAGAGAATGGGAGAAATGAATTCAAGGAAGCAATTGTTTTGTAATGATGTTATCGCTGTTCTTGAAATTCTGCTAACAGAACCATACTTTTCAAAATCATGTCTTTTTACTACCACCAGCCTTAGACGAATAGCGTTGTGGATCTCCACCTTGTGTTCCACATAGAACTGTGCTTTTGGATGTATTTCCGGAATACATGCTGGAATGTTAATGAAAAGCAGTTATTTGAAATTTGTTCCAAAACTTCATGCTTTCAGTGTCTGCAGAAATCAACGCGCAATGAATCCAACAGATATTGAAAGTAGTTCGTTTTCTTCATTCCTGTTTTTGGATAAATATTTTCAGTATTAAGCTTGGCATGTTTAATATACTGCATCCAGACCTCTGGAATTTGCCGAAAAACATTTGAAACACAGATAATCTTTTGCAACATCTATTTCTTGCATATCTCTGTTTTAGTTAGGAGGTGCTTTGACCGATGCGCGCTAGATTCTGCACTGGAACCGAGGGCAAAACGATCCAGGTTATCTAATCCATTAAGCGGTATTACACATGGTTCTCTGCAGGTTGAATACCCTTTAATCCGGTATGTGAATCGCTCTTTCACAAATTTTTGCTTCTAATCTCATATTAAAGTCATTGATCTTTTATTCTTTTCAGATCGAAAAATTTCATCGCAACGCGAGTGAATTTGACAAGCTCCAATGAAAAAGTATCTCGATTTGGAAAAAATAAAAATATAGTCCCATGACTTATAGTTCATCATGTCATCATTTTCTTACTCTTTGAAACTCTAAATTGATTTTCTTTGTTTTTGATGTCTAGGATGCGCTTAAAATCAATATTGATAACACTTAAAGAACATATGATGCTGATCGGGATTATGATCAAATCACTTGTATACTGATCTTTTATGAAATGTTTAATTGCAGGGTCATCGTGGCAGTAAACATATTAGCGCTTTGAGAATTAATAACGTGGAAACATCTGGGTATGTAGGTTCCATCCCTTTGTTTACGCTTTTGTCGTATTCAAGTTTTATGAAGATAGAATATTTATTTTGTCGATAGTTTTACAGCACCAGTTGAATATGTTTTCTTTTGTTATAGATTCGTGAATCTTGGTAACACATGCTATATGGGCTCCATGCTCCAAGGCTTGTTCGCGGATGTTATTTTTGCAAAAGATCTTTTCAAATTTTGTAAAATGGTCGAGGAACTTGGCTTGAATTTGAATGAAGAAATGCCATTAAGCTTGTATGCATTGTTTCCTTGTTTGATAACAACCTTATGAGTCGTAGATGGTTTACTAGCAGATTGCTTCGACTGTTCTAATTTCCCTTTCTCTTCTTCACTTCTTATCCTCGTCTATGTTGAGAAAGAAGAACCAAGGGGGTTTCGATTACAAGATCATTTAACCTGACGAGGCGAAATGAACGAAATATTCAGATTCAGCACTTCTCTGCTGGGTTTCTGAAGCTAGTATTACCTATATAACCTGTACATAATCTAAATGGTATTGACGTTCTCTTTCGGACTAACCCATTTAACGCGGTCGTTGATGCACGTGCTGATTGACTAATGTTTTCTGCATGTTGTATATCAGTATTACCGTAAGTATGAACAAAGCATAAATCCCAATTTGTGGAATAAATTGGGTAGATGCATAACGTTAACTCGAGTTTTATTTTGCGGCTAGGCTTTAAAGCCTCTTTTTTTCTCTTGTTGTACTGTGTTGTTAGATAAAACAAAAGTAAGAATACTATAAATTATTAGGGCAATTGCTAATCTTGCAAGCCGACGTCATCGCGCTACAAATTATTTGAAAATGGCTCTTCTAGCGATGATCCAAGAAATGTCAAATTTAAATCTCCATGGCGATGCGCAACAGGTTGATTTTTTTGCATGTTTTTTGAAATGGATGTATTTGACTAATATTACTTTCAGTTTAAAATTGACTCGTTTGATTTTTCCATTTGTAACTGTTTTGTCAATGATTTTAAATTATTTCTATGGACAAAAGGAAAAACTTTCCTAACGTTGTAAAACATACATCACGACGAATGCAAACGCCAACTGAGACGATTACATTGGAACACTTTTAGTACAACTTGAGTTTGTCGATCAGTGCAAATTTTTATGCAAATCTTTGTGCAAATTCAGTGCAAATTTTTGTGCAAATCTTTGTGCAAATTCAATGCAAATTTTTGTGGTAAACCTTTTTAATTGCAGGATGCTCAAGAATTTTTAGCTAATATTTTGAATAAAATGCAAGAAGAGTGCGATAAGATATTGTGCAAACAATATAACATTGAGGATAAAGAGGAACGAAGCAAAAGAAACCCAGTCACATCGAATTTTGCCTTTGTCATGGAATCCATTATAAGATGCAGAAGGTTCTTCTAATCTACTTGTTATTTGTCGCAATTTATTTAGCGTAACGGATAAGCCAATCGTCATCTATGCTCTGAATATCCGTTTTCCATTTGGCAGTAAGCTAAATAGTTATCTATAAAATATTACTGATTTTAATCAACTGTTCAAATGAGAGAATTCAGTTGTAACGCTGTTACGAAGAACAAAGAAGAAAGTGTAATTTTGCCAGTCTCGATCCAAATGGTGGACCAAGATGGTGTTGGGTAAGCAAGCAGATTTTAGAATAGTTGCCATAAATTAGTTTTTTAATCAAGATTCGAAAGATATTTACATGCCTAATGTTTGATAGTATTTATTTGGTTTTTAATCCTTTTACTTCTCGGACATTGTTTATCGATAAAGTTAAAACGAAAACATTTTGTGATAGTCTATAAAAAAGAATTCACATGCCCAGGTGGATCCGAGGAAAGATTTTATGAATTTATCATTTTTAGGCCAACAGAAGCTCCAGGGCTCGTCACAGTGCAGACTTTGATAGATGAATATTTAAGGACTGAGCAAGTGGACAAAAAATGCGAGATTTGCGGTTTCACGAGTGCAGATAAAAGCCAGAAATTTGCTCGAATTCCGAGATAATTTTATTTCCATTCAACTTTATTTTCAGTGACATCCAATTTTAAAATTTGATGGTATTTAAACTTTGTTTTGTACTTCCTTTCCTCACTAATATTTGTTTTAGATGTCTCATTGTATTTATCAAGCGATATTCCTTCAATGCATGCGCTGCTGTAAAACGTGATGATGAAGTGGGAGTTCCGCTGTATCTGACATTGACTGAAGATTTTACCGAAGGAGCAGCTCCGTTTCCACCTTTGTCACCAACTACCATGTAAGTGTAGGATTCCCAGAAGCGTTTTTTCGGCAGTGTTCTCGAAAAATGGTTAATTTTGCTGGATTGACGACAAATGATAATGAAAATTGTTCGGTACTATATGTTTTTGTTTAAGGGATATCGATTTCTCATCTGCCAAGATGCTCAAAATAAATTTGTTTCGGTATATGAGAAAATTTGTCAACCGCACACCCACCGATGCAAAGGGAGTGAGCAGCTCATCAGTTGGAGCTGCCGAATCAAGTAAAACTGGAACTCCAGAATTTGTTATAAAATCTTCAATCCCAACCTCCTCCGCGGCAGTCTTTCCGGAAATTATTCACACTGAAAGTTGGAAAGCGTTGAAGGTTGATGATGAGGTTGCATCAAATAAACACTTTCCACCAGGTCCTGTTTCCCGTAGAACAACCGGTAATAAGCTTGATATGCAATCAAAATCGTATAAAGGTTAATTCATAAAGGAACATTTCCTTCGTTCTTTTTTTTAACTTTTTAAAATCTTTCGTTTTTCACTTAATTCCTTCTTATTCCGTAGGCCTAGCAGGGATTGTGCTCAAATTACATGAAATTGACAAAGAGATCGTTGATTTCATTTTTACCAAAATTAAGCTGACGTGAAAAAGTTCTGAATTTCAGTTCCTCTAAATAGCATGGACAAGAAGACTAATAAAAAAGCTATGTCTGGCGATATGCTTCGCAGTGATGACAGAAATTCTGACGATGAACTCGTGTATCCTATGCCTGTTTCGCACAACAGTATTCTTGATCATGATAACATTCAACCAAATTTCCTTCCCACTTCGTCCGAAGTACATTTCCAATTTTTATTCTTATATGGGTAAGCAAAGGATGAAAGTTTTTCTTGCTTGATGCACTTTGTAATGCGGCAAGCATCAATCTGAAGGCAAAAGAGGTAAGAGGTCACGCAAGAGAATATGGGGAGGAAATGGGTTGCTAAGGAAAAACAATGGGAACAGAAAAAAATATCTTGACGGTTTAGACAAAGTATTCAATTAACATTTCAGGATGAAAACAGAAATTTTGCGAGTAAGCGTGTATATCCCTTCACTAAAGTACTAATAAAAGCAAAGCGAGCGGAGGATAAGGAAAAAGGAAAGTTGGTTGATTCGAAAAGTTTGTCAAATCAACAATGGTACTTCTTTATCCTAGCACTTTTTTTTCTGGACTGAATTAATATTGCCAACTTATATTAGAACATGATTTCTTACTTTCGATACCTTTTCACAAACTAGACTTCAGTTAGGCCTCTACCATTCTTTGAAGCTTAGGACCAAACCCATGTTTTTTGGCATTATTTTTCTGCAAAAAACAGGGTAATGTCACGGATTTTTATTAAGATTGATGAAATGAGGAAAAATAATATTAATGAATATAATGCTGAGAACTGTAAAAACACTTCAGGGATGAAAATACTGGGAGATCTAATTGGTGTAACCCCTCAGCTAAAAATGATGCACAGTCTAGCAAGAAGGACGATCTAGTAGCCGTCGCAGCTGATCTGAGCAAGCTTGCTGCAACTAACGTTTCACGAGTAACTATCGAACATAGAGAAAAAGAAGTTGAAGAAGTTGACACGAGCAAGGAAGTATCAGTAGGTGAATAAAACCTGTCAATCAGCATACTTGGATTTAAAAAATTAAGAGCAGTAAAGGTGAAAACATTGTTAACCAGCATCATGAAATTGAAAATGTGAAATGTTGGAATACATTAATGAGAATTATTAAAACTAGAAAAAGGAACTTTATTCGTTAATTTTTCTGTCCGAGTTTTAGTTCCATACAAACCAAAATCTGGAGAGTGCAATGCAGTTTCTGACAGTACTGATGGCCACGGAAAATCGAAACAACTTACTGCTGTACAAGATCATATGCTTAATATCAGAGTTGACGAGAATTATTTTGCCGACTTAAAGTCGAAAATTAATGTTCTTACACCGGTAAGTTTGGTTTTTTCTCAACCAGTGCATATTGAAAAATGTGCATCAACTAGAAAGAATAGAGAGGGAGAGGGTCTTGGAAATTGAACCAGTGGTTTAGATTTTGAAAATAATTTTTTGAAAAAGGTATGTTTTATCAGTTTTGATCAAAGGACGGTGCACCGGAAATCTAATGAAGAATAATTTTTGAGGATGGCAGAGGTCCTTTTCAACCAGAATCTACTTTAAAAGCAGGGCGTTTGCCACGAGAGCAGAGATTGCTTAGCTCTTTTTTTGCTCAAACACAGCGAAATCTGTCACGGTATCTCCTTGGAGTCTTTTTTTTTTGCACTAGTTCAACGAAATTAATTTTTACAAAACTTTTGCATAAATCTTTTAGTTTCATTAATCGAATTTCCTTAAAAAAATTTCTCTAGCTAGGTATATTCATTAGCGCCCCTGCAATATCCTTAATCCACATTCAACTATCAGTATCGAGTGAAATGAGAACCTATGTGTTGCTTGCACTTGGAATAGAGAAATGGTTGATGACAATGTATTGAAGTGTTGTTATTATCTCAGCTTGCTTTACGAGCACATTTAACCAAATCTTCAGCAGGAGTAAGTTTGTGAGAAGAGTACTCAGTTTGTCATTTTAATCATAATTTCATTCATTAATAAATCTTTTTTACTTTAAGCATTGACAATCCGACATCAAAAGGCGACTATACAGATGAGGAGCTTTACTTCATGACTGAAGAAGAACAAATCATGGCGGTTGGTTAATCTCTTTAGGAAGTTTGCTTCATATAATATATTGTTCAGCAAGAAGCCACTTATGATTAGGACAAAAATATGGTTAATTTATAGGCTTGTGAACGTAGCATTGCTGATCAGTTGAAATCCTCTCAAAAAGGCAATGAGATTTCTGCGGAAATATCGCAGGAAAGCGATGAAGAGGTTTGATTTTCTTTGTATAATCCTCAATAAGCTTTACAGTTGTTGCAAAGCTCTAAAGAGATGTTATTTAGTATTTATTGAAAAGAACTTTGAATGCATTTCAGAGTTTGCGTATACAGGATGAACCGATGAGCCAGGAATTATCGTCTCCTGATTCTGATGAAGATTTAAAATTGGACGTAGAAGTGGTTGAAGTAGTAGATTGCTCACAGAAGTTTCACAAACAAGAAAATGAACAAAGCGTTGATAAATTGATGAGCCAGAAATCATCATCTCCTGTAGCTAATGTAGAGGCAGAAATGGTCGCAGAAACAAAGAATTACCCAAAGAAATTTAACAAGGAAGGAGGAAAATTTGAAGGTGGGCGTAATTTATATTCTAACAACGCGCAAGAAATAGCCGAATGCGAACATGAAGATAAGGTGGGAATTAGGATTCTAGAAAAACAAGGAAATACTGATGTAAATGAGAAAGCGGTACAAGGAAATAACCAAAATACTTTTGGAATTGAAGGTGAGGATTTGAGCAAGCCGTCTAAATCTCTTGAAAACGTACTGCCAAATACTGATAGCACCGATTCATCTGCGTACAAGGATACGAATCAAAGTGATGAAAACTAACGGCTATCGAAGCCGAGTTCTATCCCAATGATATGTGGAGAACCTCGGAAAATGCGAATAGTACTGCTGATAAGGTTGGATAAATTATAACCTTGTGTTTATAACTAATAGCCACACCAATAGATACCTATTGATGAATTTGCTTGATGAATTTTGCGCAATTCTAATATTCCTCTGAACTTGACTCACAAAAATGAATATTCTGCTACCACAACCAAGCCAGTTACGCCTTTAACACTTAAATCTTTGAATGATGGCAAGGATTCCAAATTATGTTTATAACTAATAGCCACACCAATAGATACCTATTGAGGATTTCAAAACTTCGTTTTGACGCTGCAAAATACAAATTTCACGTGTCCTCCAGAAGACTTTCCCATTTTCTGTAGACTTTGTAATCTTTTTTTCCGATTTGCGCAATTTATATTATTTTTTCGAACATTTCGAGATTCCTTTGTTGAAACTTCTGGATTCAGAGTGGTGCCAGACGAAAAACATGCCTAAAAAAGAGCAGGTCTTCCACACCACCAGCACTATCATTCTACACTGAACGCGTGGTAGCATTCCCTGAAAGATATGCTTCTGTCGTAAGCGATAATCTGTTACCGGAGTTTAAGCAGGCGGTGGTTGGAGCAAAAACGACATCCTCAAATAGTAAGTTAAGTTTCTTAAGTACATTGCATTTTTCGTACCTAAGTTGTTTTCTTTTGATACTCGCTCTTTTACAGATTCCGCGTGTTCCATGGTGTCACCTGAATCTGCTTCAACTAATATTCCTCTGAACTTGACTCACAAAAATGAATATTCTGCTACCACAACCAAGCCAGTTACGCCTTTAACACTTAAATCTTTGAATGATGGGGATTCCAAATTACCGGCTAGACCATCGTTGTCTGACAACACAGATTTTGATGTAAGGAGCATTGGAAACTCGGACGAAGGATCATCGCGGAGCAGTATCAGTGACGATTTTCTGAGCACAGATGGAGTGAGCTTTGAGCTCTAAATTAAAGATATGGTAGGATTGTGAGAAAAAGTAAGCAGCTCTGAAAGAAGGAAGATTTCTGGTTCTGAAATTTTCTTTGCCTAAAAGATGAATCATAGAAAATCAATTATAAATCCGAAACGAATTCAGTTGACTCTCACCGCTCTATAGAGATTCTACAAAGATAGTAATGGAAGTATTTACAGACAATGAGCTTAAGAATCCCTGAAGTGAAGTAGAGTTTGAAACCGGTGAATTTCAAAGTAACAAATATCTTCCATATTTTCGATTTTAACGAATGTAAATGGTAACGAAACTTTGGACAGTCAGATTTTCACTGATAATTTGCTTGCAAAATTACTACTGAGAAAACTGATTCTTATTTGGTAATGTTTTTATATTCAAGAAGGAGATCTACGATGTATTTGGTTCAGAATCAGTTCCGTACAAACCACTAAGCTATAATAGCCGACGTTCAATTTGTCGATATATTGGCATGGATTTCAAAGTCGATTGGATGCAAGTTTCTGTTTTAATTTTGAGCATTGTCTTTTAATTTTAAATAGAAATTTGTTATTTCTGACACTAATTGAATGGTGCTATTGATACCTTCCAGTTACTCAAATCAGCATCCAATGCAGTGATTGCACCATTATAAGCTCTCTCAGTATGCGTCTCTTAGTGTTTTAATTGATGTGTAACCCGGTATCAGTTAAATTTGATGCTTTGGACACTAGCTAGCCAAAGCAGCACAGTATATTCCAAATTATCCTGGCATAAATCGCATAATATCCATACATGTCTCATTCATTGTCATTTCCACATTACTACAGTTGTTCAGACTGGTTTGTTACGTTCGTTGAGTTGAATGCGCTCGAAATGACGATAGATTTCAGGGTTCAGTCATCAGTTGTAGAGATGGATATATGCGATAAACCACTCACCCTGATTGGGATCAGAGGGGACTATAACTCCCTATTTCAATCACTGGCTTATTATATTGCTGGTAGTGAAAAGGATTATCGATTGCTTCGAGAAACTGTAACTTTATTTTTGATCAAGTTGAAAAAAATTGCTGAAAATTTCTAAAATCATTCGATAGTTGGGATTAGTATTAGTAATTTCTTTTGTTGCAGATTATTGGCTTTGAAGTGGAACATTCGGATAAATTTGCTGCTATAAAGAACTGGACAGATGACAATTGGGCTTGCCATTTAGATCTGTTAACGGACACTGGCATGGGAACTGAAATGGAACTTTACGCTTTTGCAGCAATGTTTTCTATTGATGTTTGGGTTTTTCACAAGAAAGAGTGGCTTTGCTATAGACCTAAGTTCTTGGCGATCGGTAATGAATGCGAAGGTAGACTATTGTACACCTGTTTATGCTTATTTTATGCTGTTCAGACGAAAAGTCCGAATTTTATATCAGATTTCAAACTGCTTTTAAACTTTCTAGGGTTTGTAATTATTTGGACAGCTGATATAATTTCTCATATTTCTCTTACTCAATTTTCAATCAATTTGAATAAAAATTTTTAGAAATAAATATTCGAGACTACTGCGTTGGTGCAAAGGAAGGTGTCTATCTGATGTGCGAAAATTATCTGTTTTCTCCAGTGCTCACGCCTTCGGTGCGGACAAAAATCTTTGTATTATGATTTTAATACTACTGGAAACTCTTTGATAGGAAAAATTACAAATTTTTTGAGATGTTTTTTGGTACGGGTAAGTAGCTTGTTATGGTTTCATGATGCTTCATGATGAGCAGTTAAATTTAGAATAAAATCTTCCTCAACAAAATTATACTCAACAGCTCAGTTGATAGCAATGATACTAATTTTGTGGAAGAAGATTCTCAATCTGAGGTAAATTTTTATGCTTATAAAAATCTCCACTTTTTAGGTGATTTCACCAACAAAAGACTACACATTCTTTATAATGGAAATAAACTTTCGTGTCACAAATATCACGAAGTATTAGCACGGATGTTTCTTGTATTTTTGAAGTAGAATTCCAATTTGAAAAAAAAAGAAGGAATGTTGGCGTTGTGAAAATTTCCACTGATGTGTGCGACTTATTTTCTGTATTTTCTTAATCCGAATATCTTAATTTAGAGTGCAGAAGTTCATGATGATAATAACGCTGAACGGCTTTCTGATATGGCTGTAAGTACTCATATATGTTTTATGAGTGAGATTTTTTTTTCTAATGCAATATTACAGAAGTATGATTTAACAGAAAATACAGTTACATAGGTTGGCTGTTTTAGATTTCAATTTTTTCACTTTTTGAGCTGTTCTAGTTAAAATCAAAATTTTACATTACTCGTCTAACTAAGATCTCATTTACTGATAAATGAGTACTGCTTAGTCAGAAAAGATACACATTATATGATGTACACAACTGATAAGCTTGTTTTGAGGAAGATATCACGGGGGCGTCGTATCGACTTATATCTGTTGTCAGTCATTTGGGAGAAGGAACAGAGAGTGGTAAGTATGATGGATGTATCTTTAAAGGTTTTAAAAACTATTTTAAGTACTCTTCCGACATAAATTGAACTGATATGGAGATTTAGTTTCGATTTATATTCCTAACCTTCCTCAGTTTCGCGAACTAACCTTCCACTTGACTAATGAAAAGAAAGTCAGGAACAAAAAAAAATGTCAGATAATTTAAAAGAGAACCACTTTTCCATGCAGGTCACTACATATGTGATGCTTGGTGTAATAAATCGAAAGGTTGGTTACTTTGCAACGATAACTCAATCACACCTACTGATCAAGAATCAGTGCTGAACAGCGACGGTACTGGATACATCTATTTTTACCTTAATAGGTAAGAATGTTTTAAATTTTCCAATTCATTCTTTGGAATGAAAGTACCAAAAAACTTCGCGTGTTTTATATTTATGCTAATCAAATTATCAGTTCTTTACTACTCGTTTTTTATGTGGATCTATTAATTACATCCAAAAAACATCGT
This sequence comes from Loa loa, assembly GCF_000183805.2. Lineage (NCBI taxonomy): Eukaryota > Metazoa > Nematoda > Chromadorea > Rhabditida > Onchocercidae > Loa > Loa loa. The sequence continues at coordinate 63,264 of NW_018108528.1, forward strand.
TAATTTGATTCCCCAAATTTCTGTTGATATGTTGAATCAACGCTTCGAAAGATATACGATAAAAAATTCATCTAGGCTTCTACGAGGAGAATGCATTGAGATCATGCAAAAACGCAGACCAAACTAAAAGCACGATTATTACATGATCGTTTCCGTTTACTGTTTTTGTAAGCGAATTGTCGTTTTTAAATATTGATGTGTTTCTCCTATATTTAGAATACTCATATTAGTTGTTTCTATTCATATGATGATAATTTCAGCGAGCTATTCGAAAGTCAATGATCACGGAAGATGCAATTGCTTAGCTAAATCAGCTCGCGAATTCGAATTTTTGCATTATTTTTTTTGTAACATTTACTTAAGCGTATTTCAATGTTGTCGTTATTAACTGCTGATGTCATTCACTGGAATTTGTTATCGTCAGTTCTACTTCTTCCTTACTTTTTTGCTAAGAATCCCCCCTCCCCTCCGAATATGAATTTTTGCTAGGTTTTTGTTGTCAAAAAGAATGTTAAGATTTCTCAATACAAATCTGATCCATATGTATTTTAAAGAATTTGTGGGAAATGAATTTGTATCCTTTTCTGTGATTACAGAAATTCTCTGGGGTTAATTTTGATTTAATCGTATTTAATTGTATTTAACCAACATTGTGCATGGAATCTTGTGGACGCAGTTTATGTGTCAAATTCGATTCCTTATTTTATCCATCCGTTTTAACCAAAATGAAGGAGTGGATGGTATGAAGAGTTCGATGGTACGAAGAGTGAAATGAAGAGTTGGATCGTACCGGTGACATATAGCGTATTTTCCACTGCTTTGCGTATAAGTGTTTGAATTGTTTCTGACTTTATTGTTTTGCTGGTTTGGATAAAATGCAGTAATGCAAAAAATCAGCGTCCAAAAAGCAGCATGGTATAAACTTGACGCAGATAGACTGCGAAATATAATCTCACGATTGGACATTAACACTCAATACCATACCATTTGTTATAGATTATTTCCTGGAACTCTTATGTTTAGAATGTTATTGAAATTTTACGAACAAACTTTAAGAAGATTACCAAAAGACCTTTCTATCATAATTTACCTTTTTTTCTTTTTTGGCATGGTATGAAAATGCAGACATGCAATCAATCAAAGAAGCATGTTACGATTTCGAGCCATATACATTCTTTACTTTTACTTTCATAATGTATTACTTAAGGTACTTGGTTCTTTTCCTTAGCTCAATCTAAGCATTATTTTAAATATAGGCATTTTTATCATTTTATACTAATGATATGAAATCCCTATCTGTTGAAAAGACTTATTACTGAATAGTTTGATAATTACTAATGACTATAAAAGAGTTAATCATATAATATCCAAGTATTGCGTTTATAATTAACTTTTGCAGTATATTTACTTCGTTGCATTCCAGAACCTTGTATTATATTCCAATAGATTCATTCATTCGTAGCAATGTGAATATGCAAGATGTTAGGAAACATCATTAATTCTTTTATCTATCCATCTATCAAATTAATTTTAGAACTAAAGTATAATTTGTTGAAAGTAACGAATTCTCAATAATCGATCTAGCTAATAAATCATTTCTCTTCCTCTCACTAAAACATTTTATTTATTTGTAAATTT
>NW_018108528.1:65197-67985 GCF_000183805.2 Loa loa
TCCTCCTCCTCCTCCTCCTCCTCCTCCTCCTCCTCCTCCTCCTCCTCCTCTCCTCCTCCTCCTACCTCTTCTCCTCCTCCTCATTCTCTTTATCCCCTCTCCCACCTTTGCTTCCACAATTTACCTCTTTTTATATGTATTACTTCTTGTCATTCATCCCCTCCTCTCTTCTTATCATCACAACTTCTTGTCATTCATTCCCTCCTCTCTTCTTATTATCACAACAAATCGTTGCTTAAAGAGAGAGATCTGATAAAGTGCAGCTGATTTGATTAAATTGCTCCCTCTTAATGACTACTTCAAGTTCATCTAATTATACTATCACTTCTGGTATCTCCCATTAATCCATTTATATTTTGGCATCATTTTTATGGCGCATTCCATTTATCAATGATTATTTATCAATTTGGATATTATTTCTTCAAATAACACATATTCATATGGTTATATTTTGTTAACATTTATTTCATCATGTTATACACAATTATTGTATTAATAATGTAATTAATAACAAATTATCTTATAAAATTTATCTTTTTCTTCTTCCTTAATTGGATTAATTTAATTAAGAAATTAAAATAAGCATTACTAAAATGATATAGCAACAACTGATACTACTATAATTACATCCACTACTATTCTGAACATTACTATTACAACTATTGCTAATAATGATAACAATCTGTTGTTGCTATATTTATATATTTTTGGATTTATTAAAATGTTGCTATCCTAGTAGGTTATTTTTTTTCCTTTTTTTTTTTAAATACATTTTGCTTAATTTACGTACAACACGTCTTTTTTTTTTGCAAAAAAAAAAAAGTAGAAAAACAAAACATTATATATTCCACAAGTTCAACAGCTTTAATCAATAGCAATACCATTCAATGCAATTTTTTTTTTTAATGTTATTTCCAATAATTGAGACAGATGTTTGTTATCAATCTTCTATTTTATTCTCAAATTTCGTACTTCATTTATCGATAACATTAGATGGGATGTATTAATTGCATTAAGTATTGCCTCTAATTTAATGAACAAATATAATAAAAGTAAAAGAAGACATAGCTTGTCATTGGTTGATTTTCAATTAAATCATTTTACCTGATCATTTCTCTCCCTCTCTTTCTATCTTTCCCTCTTAAATCTCTTCCAACATCTTTTTCTTTTTTTTTTTTTTTTTCTTCTTATAAAATACTTATAAACATATAAGTATGTATACGTTTATAAAATAAGTTAAGAAATGAAAAGAAAAAAGGAAGGAAAAGAAAAAGGCAATATTGAATGAAAATAATAATGGGAAAGGAAAGTTTGAAAAAAAAGAAAATGAATGATTGATTTAAGACGAGAAGTAACAATTTACTTGCATTCGTACTAATTTACTTCATTTTCAACTTCTTTTTTCCTTTCTTTCTTCCCTATGAAATATTGACAATTGTATAATTCATGATTGATATTAATGTATCGATTGTTGCTAAAATATCAGATTACTACTAAAGTATCAGGTTGTTATTGAACATTGACAGTTATTAAAATGTTATAATAAGATTGAATTTCATTGGAATTAATAATGATCAATTAACGATGGTATTATATCAGTGATTACTGATTAATTTAAATGATACTAATACTGCATTAATTATTGTTTACTTGAATGATATGATGCTTATGTTATACTGTGTTAATTTTTTATTACGAAATACTGTACTGAATCGATTACTGCAGAGTACTGTATTAACTTGCCACTTTAGAATACTGTATTAATATTACTAAAGCAATTAGCTTCTTTTATTTATAATTTACAGATGACTTTAAAGTTTCATCATTCAACCATTTTGTTCAATTATCATTTATTTTATTGAGATTAAAAAAAAAAAAAAAAATTAAAAAGGAATGAAAATAGTGGATGAAAGGATAAATAGCATTTCCTCTCATATTTATATCTTATTATTTTGCTAAATCGTTTTCCGATTGATGTCTCTGAAACAGTTTGGTGACATTTTCTTTTTTTTTTTTTTCGGTTTCTTTTTATTTTAATCCTAAATGGTTAATATGAATTATTTTAAACCATATATTTCAGTAAATTTATAATACATTTTCTTAGGGAAATTCTCCTAAAATGTTCAATACCTTAGATCATATTTGTATGATAAAATTGTCCTTTTATGCTTTTACATAATTACTTCCTTTTAACCACTGCAATGTCCCATTATACCGTATGATAATATAATTCGAAAAATTTATTAAAATACAAAAATTTTTTTTTTCTACATATCACAATCTTTTTTATCATACTATATACATGATCGTACATATACACTTATACACGTATACACATGTACTTACACGTACATGAATATATGGAAATTTAATTAATAAAAAAAAAAAAAAGAAGAAAAAAATGTGCATAGGTTATTTGAGTTATTTGAGATTTGTGAATTTGCATGAATTTCAGGAAGCAAAACGAAGAAGGAAAAAAGATATTTGTAAAGATATTATGTCAGAGAATGCCTATAGATGAATCATTAACGATATGCAGAAAGATTCTAAAGTGGTTGATGATGATGATGATGATGATGATGATGATGGGCATTGATAGGCTTAGCCTAGCTGGATATATTTATAAGATAGCCAGGATTATACTTAACTTCTAGGGATGTAATACGTTATGAAATCAATCAGATGTTGTGTAGCACACACACACACACACACACACACACACACACACACACACACACACACACACACACACACACACACACACACACACACACACACAACACACACA
>NW_018108528.1:68563-70612 GCF_000183805.2 Loa loa
TGCGTATATATATATATATATATATATATATAATAAATTTGTAAAAATTTATTGTTAGGAAATTAAAACAAATATTCCAAATATTAAAAAAAAAAAAGAAAAATAGAGCAAACGAATAATACATAATAAATTTAAAATTTTTCTTTCACTTATTATTAATTAATTATTTTTTTTTTAAATTTCTTATTATTTTCAACAAATTTCATTTGTATTTATTAATATTTGTATGATTTCATATTTCAATCAAATATGAAAATTTCACCAAGGCGTGGCATAATGATGAAAAAGTTTATACAACCGGATGTTATGATTACACAGCGTTTTTTTTTTTTAAATTGTCTTTTTCTGATTGATTACGACATCAATTCATTCGTTTTTTTTCTTTTTTTTTTTTTTTTTTTGTCCAACTTTTACTACTACTACTTCGTTCTCAATCTTTCCGTTTCAATTTTCTTTTTCCTTTTTTTTTTTTTTGTTTCTGCAAAATAATGAACTAATTTTAATTTGCGTTACAATAAACTTTTTATTCTTAGAAAAAAAAAGTGATGTTTACAATTTTGTTTAAATAAATATTTATATGTAAATGTGATCAAAATTTACATCTTAAAATCTAAAATTTATCAAAATTCTTTTATATAATATTTCATGTAAACAATTATAATTTCCATTTCAATAATAATATAACAAAAAAAAAAAAAAACAAACAACAATTAAATGTTATCGCTATCTAGTTATTGTTAAAGAAAAAAAAACCTGTGATTTTGATTTTTACCTAAATTATGGTATAATGAAATAAAAAAAAGAAAATGAAATATATAAAATAAAAAAAGAAAAATTAGCAATAAATCAGTACTAAAAATTTTCTTTAACAAAATTTACGCAAACTTTAATCGCTCCAATTAGCATTGTCTTTTTATTTTTCATTTCTAAACTTTCAATTTTCATATGCTACTACTATCACTAATACTAATGACATTATTATCATTAATTTTGTCTTTTTTATTTTTCTTTTTTTGCCGCTATTATACACTTTTAAATCTGTTGAGTAATTTAAATTCAAAAATTTTGCTTCATAAATTTAGATTGCTAAAAATAGGCTAACTTTTTTCAGGTTGACTTTTTTTTTGGAATTAACTAACTTTTTCATTTGATTTCATTAAATGGTTAAACTTTTTCATTCGATTCTTTTTAGATATGTTTACTGAAGCGAAGATTTGCCATGCATGTATATTATGGCTAACTTTAGCAATCATTTTTCCCCCGCTCCCCAAGTTGACCTATTTTTTTTCAAATGAGTCCTTTCAAATAAGCCAATCTTTTCAATCAATAAACAAAGTTTTTCAATCAGTTTCTTTTCTTCTTTCTTTTTTTAAAATTGGCCAGCCTTCTTTAATCAGTTTTTCTTTTCTTTTTTCTTTTTTTAAATAAACCAACTTTTTCAATTATTCTTTTCAAAATAGACAAATTTTTTTTAATCAGTTTTTCGCAAATTGGCTAAAAATTTTTCGATTAATTTTTTTTTTTTTTTAGAAAAAAATCAACTAGCTTCCTCAATCAATCTTTTCAAATAGGCCTATTTTTCTTTTTCATCCAATTTTCCCTTCTTCACATACTTATGAAAATGAAAATTTTTTCCTGCACATGTTGCATGATATATTAACATTTCAAAAAAAAAAAACTGAAAAAAGAAAAATTGTTTGTTTATCTTTTAAGTGAGTGATAATTTATTGTCATATATATATATATATATATATGCAATAATGTATTATTTAGTTAAAAAAATTTTGCTACTTTTGAATACTTTTATAATTCACTTGTTGGTGATAATTTCAAATTACATTTTTACTATTTATTAATCAATTTCATTTTCAGATGGCATCTGTGGCAGCCTGGTTACCATTTGCGCGAGCTGCCGCAATTGGATGGGTACCAATCTCACGGCAGCCAATGCCAGCTGCCCCAATTGCAATACAGGTAGAAAGGAACAAAACTATTATTATTATTATTATTATTATTATTATTATTATTATTATTATTATTATTATTATT
>NW_018108529.1:0-40223 GCF_000183805.2 Loa loa
AAATATAAGCTTGTCAAATTTTTACTGCTGGTTTTTGTTTTTGATATAGCGGAGACGAATAAACCCTTTTCATACGAGTTGGTCCCACGCAACACAAATAATCCATTCGACTATCCACCGAAAATTTCACGACAAATGTTACCGGAGAGCTTAGCTAAATAATTTCACTCTCTATTGATTTGTGCATTTTGCTCGTATATAGCATTCACTAGTAGGGCTAATGAAGTGAAGTATATTTGAATAAATATTTAAATTATTGAATAATGAAGCAGAAACAGTACGGTAGTCATCGAAGGAATGAATATGTGGGAACGAATGATTTCATTTCTCACCTCTTAGAGGTTAAGGTCAGGTTAAGAAGTGATTAATGGAAAATGTTGCTTCCTTAGTAAACAACCTTCCAAAGTCTTGATAAAAAGTTTTGGAACGAATTCGATAGCTCACTGTTCTGTGAAGTCAGGCTTATTAATATATTTGGAAAAATCATCCAGTAATTTAAAGCGGTATTTTTCCGAAGGATGATAAGCAGCTACTCACATCATCTTACATTGATGAGGCTTACAGAACTGAACTGTTCCATTTATTTGTTGATCTTATCTTACCACAACCGACCAAATACCTTCTAAATGTAGTGGAATACCTTCTTTGCGCGAGGCTTGTACATGGTGCATGTGTGCGTTTATCACTACGCAATAATTCTCATTTTTAAGCAATCATAAAAAGAGAGGAAATTGTCATCGATAAAGGAAGCCAGATTCATTTATCAATAGAAAGTGATTCATTTATCAGCAGAAACATATTTTAAATTGATATAGTTCTACTGATACAATTACTTATGAAAACCTGTTACCGTTTCACCGATATTCATTGATTCATAATCCGTGACAAGTGACTTGTATAACTGGAAGTAATTCTGGATAAATACAGACATTTTTGGTGGAAGAAATTGGATTTCAATTTTTTTCTGTCCATTCTTGTCCAAAATTACCTCAAACCACACAAGCCATTTGTTACACATTATCATGCAGTTTTTTTTCCGAAAGTTTTTAAAGTGCATAATGAATTGCACTGCAACAACAAGACTGATCTTGTGATGCAGTTAGATGCAATAGCATCTTCTGCTTACTTCTTATTTAAGTCAAGCCTCAATCAGCTTCTCTCCAATTTTTAATTTTATAACCTGTATTCAGCTCATTTTGATTAAGTGACACAATTTTTTAGAAAGATATATGGAAGGACTGTGAAGATTTCCTTTTCAACCAGTAGGAAATAGTTCCTGGCCCCTAATCTTTGCATGCATCATCGAGAGCGTGCACAGTATCCGAGTGATCTCACTGATATTGACTGATAAAGATAAGAATCCTTTTTATGACTTATGCAAAATTCAATTTCATGTTTTCTAGTCATTTTAGTGTGACTAATGAGACTTACCAATCAATATAGTGGTTCGGATGGTCAACTGGAAATTAAAAAAAATCTACTGCGGTTCACCAGTATGACTTATATTGAAATCGTAAGCTCCATTATAACATATATCACTAGGAGATTAATTGGCAACTGCTACAAACTTTAAGGCTTCATTTTTCGAATTGACCTTCACAAGGCGGAAAATATTGTGGAAAACGCCTTTACCCAAATAATTTTTTTTTTTATTATGAAATTAGTAAAAACTAGACTGATATTTTGGCATTATTATGTTATCAGGACACTGCCATGATAATCTTGACTTTGTCGAGAAATAATATTCCTTTTATCATAGATCTATGACATCACTCAATGATCGAATTGATAATAGCTTGCTATCAAGTTTATTTCTAGGAAACAGCTACAGTATTTTGCATGCCGAAATATAGGTTCTGCAATGATGCATCAGCAATTATTCATTAATTACTTACTTGCCTACTGAAATGTTCAGATTGGTAGTACAATGGTAAATTCATAATAGAACTAATAAAAATTCAATATATAAATATATCGCTTGAGTACGACTGCTTATCCACGACTGCTTGTGTCTGTCATTATTTCACAAATGTCCACTCGCAATTTGTTACATCGTCGACAGCTCAACCTGCAATTTTCAGCCATCCATAATTGATTTTTCTGACATTCGCCTTGAGTAGCCCATACCGGACATTGTAAATGTCGGTCTGAACAATCTGCAATCGAACATTCATCTCATTCACTTCTCCTCAATCATTAAACAATACTTTAATGAGTGAAACAGTAAAGAGAATGAAATGAAAAGGTCGTGTTAGTTGTGAAAGATAGAAGTAAAGGTATGTATCCCAGAAAGTGGTGATCAATAACTTGTTACTTAAGTTGTTATAAGTAAGTCAAGTAAAAAACATTTTATGGTTACCTCTATCAGTCTCCGTTTTATTTCAAAATATCTCAGATATATAGCATACTCAAAGAGAGATTCCCTATTAATTTCTTAATCTCTCATAATATTTTTATTTTGACAATACCGTAGGAATATTGTTCCAAACTATTAATCTCTGATTATAACAGCCTAACTTCACCATTCAATCTTTTCAAAAGATTTGATAAACAATTAAGAGCCTAGAACACATAGATATGGCCAAGAAAAAAAATTTACCAGAAGCAGTGTTATATTGAGCAATACATTTATGACAGGATACAGGACACCAATTCAGCATCATTTCCTCATTTGTTTTGCATTCACCTCTACTGGCCCAAATTGAACAACATTCATGACTATTATAACATTGCTCCTGGAATGAAAAAGTTGGCCATCATTGATGAAAATGTTTAATTAATTAACTAAATGAAACGATTAAAAGAATTTCCATCAATTCTTGATTATAGTATACGATGAATCCGAGATTCCAGTCTTCCTGTTGTTTATTTCTTCTCAAGATTTGCACGGTTCAAAATTGAAAGAACTTGTTCTATGCCTCATTCATTCAATAAAATTATTAAACATTACGACAAATGAAAATTCATAGTGTACCTTTGCAATATTTGTTGTTGCCGTTGAACTAATTAGCGCTACTGAGAGTTCTATGCTTCTGATTTGTTTTCCATCATTGTGGTCTGTCTGAAACAAGAATGGAAACAAAATTTGTTTTAAAATGAAAGATATGATGAAGAAAGAATAAAACTCCCAAGCCATTCACACTCTAACATTCTGCAAAATGTTATCTAATTGAAAACTGAAAAGAAAATGTGGGTCACTTTAGAAATGGTCTCAAGCTATCCACATTTTTTGCTAAATTGAAAAATTAAAATTAAAAAAGTATTTCATCTTGCTTCTGAGGAACCGATGCGTTTTTAGTACATCTTCCGGACAGACAAAAACCACTGTAGCACGAGTTCTCCTGATGTGTATAACTGTTGCAATTGCCGCCCAGACGTATTTTTGTGGAACAACGAGCGTATCCATGCGATAGATCACAGAATAGGAATCTGAATCCACGTTTTACTGCTTCCATGGTCAGCTAAACTCTTATCTATCTATCAGTTTACTCGTTTATAGGTAGATTTTACAGCTTTCACCTCACCCACCATTGCTAAACTTTTCAAACTTGATAATGACTTAGTTAATTTATGGTCTTATTGAGCATTATCACCACAACTCCTAACAGTTAATTCGTACCTATTTCATGATAAACTTGGGGATGAGTTTCTCGTTAACGTTAATCTGGAAATGATAGATTCAAGAACTGAAGCAGGACCGAATTAGTTGAAAAGGAATCGATCACTTACTCGCTTCCACATTCCTGATCCTGACCTCTAGGGCATGCGGGTCGTGGTGCATATCGATATAGTCTTTCATTGTAACCATTGCCGATTCCGTCAATATTCCTGAGCGGCTCAAACGGTCGCATAGGATTTTGCGCAAAATGATTTTCGCCACTGCATTCAGACAAATCTGGCGGATAACTTTTCGACCGTGCATCTCGACTCTGGAAAATTGTGAAGCAGCTGTGAATTGCTGCAATTTCTCAGAACTTATAAAGATTTACGGAATATACAAGCTCGTTTCTGATGCAGTATGAATGAAAGGAAAAGGAATTCCGGCTAAATTTGAATTTAAATCTTGGCAATTTAAATACTTGTCGATGTTGTCGCCAGTACTCCCAAATACTATCCACAAAAACGTGATGGAGGAAGAATAATGGATCATTTGCAGAGGTTGTTTGATGGAACATATCACCACCGACCCAGACAAGCGCATTTGCATGGCTATATTCGAGTGATGTCCAATCTGTTGGGTACCTGCATCCCTGTATTTTTCCACTTACATTGTTAAATTTCTTAAAATTAACAAATTATTAAGAAAAAGCTTGTTAAATATCTATTCTTTCTTTTTTTGTAACTTCCGTATGATATAAAGGCTAAAATCTTTTGAATGTAACAACCATTTTGGATATTTAACAAGCTAATTAAAAGAAAGAATAGCAAATATCATTGTAACACAATAAATGCATGTGGTGGTTAGAATTAGTATGTACAATAGTCACTGGAATAATTTATGCGAAATTGAAAGAAGCTGAGAAATTTACCGGTTGAGGAGCTGTATAAGCGAGTACACCGATTACATCTGAGTGTCTCATTACAGCTTGAATGTCATCTTCGTTCAGAGGACGTCCTTCCTGCCCAAGATGTCTAGTTATATGCCTTCCCTAGAAATAAATTTTATGCGAAATAGTTCTCCGTTCATGCACATCACAATCAACCTATTATTATAATAACTTGTTTACAACTTATAAGAAGATTATATTCGCAGAAAAAAAATATCAACATTGCTAACCTCAGGAGTTGTCCAATGAGATATAAAACCATTAATTATATTACCATATTTATCATTCTCTCCCATCAGTTCTTTGCTAAACAATATTGTATCTGTGCTTTCTGGAATCGCATTTTCAAGCGTTGAATCCCAATACGGCAACGATATGTCCGGATCGATGAGTCGAAGAGCAATTTCCAGTCTGGAACAAACTTTTTCCTGACAATCATTTCAATGTATTACTCATCTGATCCGTGAAAACAGATCAGTCATGTTGCGAGAGACATTTAAGCAAGTCAAGTCATTATCATTGTTTGCAAATGATCACTGAAGGAATAAAAAGAATAATAGTTTTCCGTATTTAATAGAACCTTTTGATGTACTCTCTATGCCAAGGTAAAAAAGCAGGCCCAGAATGTGCACCACCACTTAATGCTGGATTCGAATGCCATTGTGCAATTTGATCATAATCACCACTTTGTTTTAGTTGATCCAAAGCACTATGAAATCGTTCTCTTTCTTCTGTACTTAGTTGTCTATACTCTTTACGAACAGCCATCGAAAGTTCTTTCCCATTTGATAGAAAACATTTCAAATTTCTCAATGAACCTTAAATTACTAGATCTTCTAACTGTCTTATTACTTAGATAATTACTGAAAACGGATTTGAAGTTGGTTACCGCCACTGTTGTCACTGTGTTACTATCAGTATCATCAAAATGAAATGCTTGTGTTATCATCATTTGCCGTGGCCAAAAATTAAGAATAACGTGGCACAAATTAATTTACATAATATCTAAATTGAAGAATACCATTGAAAAATGGACACAAGCAGTTGAGATCCATGCATCCCAAAGCTTTCAATCGTTGATCTACCGTCAAAGTGTGGGATGGCGGTGTCATCATATTTGCTTGCTAAAATAAGCAGTGACCAAAGTAGATATATTTGAATTATCATTTCCGAAAGAAATTAAACATCCCTCCATAGTAAAAGGGGAGTACCGTACTCTTATGAGTACCTTTCTTTTCACCTATTTCGATACTGTCACTATCACAAGATGTAACACATTTCAAAGAAATGAATAATTTAACTTTGCATCATTTTGTCACCGTAAGCACTAACATTTCTCTTAAAGGGTCTGCTGTCTTGTGTTTCAACCGAAAATACCGGTGAATCAATGGATCTATCTGACATTCTGGTCGGTGATGGTCGTGCGGATGAAATTACAGACGGTGACGATAATGAAAATTGTTTACGAATCAAATTATTAGGTCGTTGTTGGCCAGGTGGCCCAACCGTATCTTGTTCCATCGTATACAGATCTTTCTCAACGGTATCGATTGAAGGTGGTCCTTGCACACCATTTGTGATCTTTTTGATGTGCAACTTTTGATTCGAATAATCATTCTTCAAAATTTGTTGTCGTTGACCAAATGTCGACGACAATGATAACGATGAAATCACACGTGGAGAATACGTCTTCACATTCGTCACTTGTCCATCACGTATACGGATTGGCATAGTTTGTTCTGGAATTAAAAATTTAGTAGGATGTACTATAGGATGTACTACATATGCAAATAAATACCATAAAGGATGTACTGATAGTTTTTTCTCAAGAATTTCTTTCAAGAATTTCGAAATATAAATCTGATCTCAAGCTATGATTGGAGTAAATTGCGAACAGATGTCATTTCAAGAAGCGCAAAAAGTTTTACTGTAATGAATGTGAAATATAACATTATGACAAGCCTCATCACTTCAAAATCAAAAATCCAAAAACTAGCACTTACTGGGAAGAGACGAAATTTCATATTGTATTTCGAGTGCCATTCGTTTTGGTTCATTTGAGGTGTATGTATCAGCCGTAAAGTTACTAATTAGACTAGATAGTGACGGTAATTTAACACGATGGCCAATATTGAACGGCGATTTAACGCGATTATTTGTTGGATACTGTACTACCTGTGATGACGTGCTATGAGGCAAAGTCCATGAGGACCAACTAGTCCAACTTTGAGAATTACTTGCCCATCGAGATCGACTGATTGACCAAATTTTTTGTGAACTCCAAAATGGGCGTGATTCGTTGAGAGAAATGGAATGACGTTGCTAAAAATGTTTCATTTTAAATGTAAAACTGAATGCTTTTTTCCATTTCATAATTTACTGATAACTCCCCACTCTCCTATCACCAGGATATTCCAAAAGTGCTTGTTGACGATTTATGGTGAGATTTCACTCATCAAACCATTTCGTTCCGTTTACTCTTTCATTATCATTTTTATTCGATTACTTCATCTCTGCTATTTCTAATGAGATTTCATTTGAATTAAATTTTCTGTCTTTATATTTATGAGTTAAAAAAAAAATGAAAACATTTTGATTGATAATAGGAGTGGAAAAAAATAATTAAATTCATTGAAAAAAAAATTAAATTCGAAATTGATTAAAAATCTAACTAACCCTAACAATTGTATCCCATTTTTTTAATTGTGAGCAGACAATTTGAAGAACTGAATTGGGCGCTTGATCACAGAATGTAAGACGAATCTTGTACTGAGTACCAATGGAATATGTTAATAATGTCAGTAAAGTAATTAGCACTGGTAAATGCATGTAACAATGAAATATCTGAAATATTAATGAGTAGGTTTATCAGCTTAATTTCATTCTACACGGTGGTAACGGAAGATTTCAGCATTTATTACTATATTATGAAAGATGATGGAACGTATAAGTGGTATTTGACGAACATTTGAGCTGAGCATTTTTTCAAATCAATAAATCTTTGAAATGTGATATCCAACTACTCGGGAATTGATACCTTTGATCTGCTATCCTGAAGAAATAGCACACCGAATCCTGTTAGTGTCAAAAGTTTTCTGACATGAATAGATAACTAACAACGTCAGTTACATTGCTTCAATGATTACCAAACTAAAATGCACCGGGAAATTTCATAATGTCGAACACTGTACTATTCCAGATATCGTGTAACTTGTCTCTTCCCATTTAAATGAGTTCACTATGCGGATAGAAGTGCGACAAAAGCGCATGTACACCAATGAATGACACTTCAAAAGTTTCAGTGCAGCTAAGAAATGTTTGTGAAAACTTCAAGGAGCAGATTTTTATTTGATGAGAAGGGCTATTTGCTGATAAATACAAACAGTTAGAGAAAAATAAGTTTGGTTGATTAGTCAGAGATGAAATAATCAAAAATATTTTCTCTTTCCCCTCCCTACCCCCCTCCTCCCTCCAAGAAAAAATAAAATAAAAATAAACAAACATTATCCAATCAATCATTTCTCTCTTTATCTTGTAAGCTAGAATGATAATAGATAAGGGAGGAAAGAGATAACTGATACTACTCCAAAAGTGAAAGAAATATTTTGCGCTTTAACTTCATTCCAGCAAAAGTATCAAACATTGAAATGAATGGAAGACTTAAATCATTTAAATGGACTATAAATTTTAATCGACTAAAATCATCAGAAAAGCAATGAACGATAAATCATTTAAATGAGAATATATGCGTTGTTGAGTATTTTATGCATGAAAATGGCTGGAAAGGTTTCGAACATTAACAGTAATAGAAATAAAGAACACTTCCATCAATTGATAATTAATAGGATTGATGTGACAAAGTGGGATTTGCAACTTATTCATTGGTCTAATTATATGGATTACGAATCATACATCAGTTGATATTGATAAGACGACTAGGATACTTATATTTCATCCGATATCTTATATAAAACTACCTTTTTGCACCTATTATTATGGTTTATCCGTGCTTAAATTCTAAAAAGTTTCGGAATTTCTCCCGAGAAATCTTTTCACTATCAACTGATATCCCGATACAAAACTAGAAAAGGAAGCATCTGACATAGTTTTCAAGCTAACAAATAAATGATAAATATAATTGATTTGAAAATTTGTTCCTTTCGTTTAAAACTTAACATTATGAAGTAGAAATTGAAAATTTTGCCCAAAGTTTATCATTCAGTTTTGCAATGAAAAATGTTATGAAAGTAGCAGTCATTCAGGTAATTAAGTTTGGAGAGTTGCCCGCGGAACCATAATTACCCATTTCTTCCCTATCTTTTTCCCTAGTACAGCAGACAAGTAAAATCATTTTTTCTTTTGCCAGAAATTACTCGTCGTTTCAGATATAAATTTTACATTTTAAAAATTTACCAGTAGAAAGTTGTTTGATTGTAAAGTAAACAGAACTGGTCGTTATTCTAGTAAATCTAAAAATTTATGGACAATAAGTAACAGTGTGGTTTAATTTGAATTTTACCAAAAACACATTTTGTGATTTAAAGAAGAAAAATAAAAAAGTTTGTCTCTTGAGTATTAATTAATTCATTTTGTAAGGAAATGAGAGATTAATCCTAATTTTTGAATTTAATCCTAATTAATCCTAATCTTAATCCTAATTTATTATTCCTAATTTCTTGAATTTTGGAATTTTAAGGATTAATCAAAGTTGCATAATTATTGTAATCAGAATATCAAAGTAATGATTTTTATTATAATACTCGTCCTATTACTAATTAAATTGTCGCTTGTAAAATCTTTCGGGAAAAAAAACGAATTTTTAAAATTCTTTTATTGTTGCAAAAAAAAATGAATTGAAATTAACCAATCTTCAATTTAATTCATATTCAATGTTAATCGTTTGTGACGCTACCTTAATTTCTTTGGAAATTCCCAAAAAAAGTTTGTCATTTATTGCTGAATTTCACTTCTGTCAAACGATGAAATAAATTTGAAATTTTTTTTAGAGATTCCGTAAATGACATAATTACAAATCAACCAAGTAACAGGCCGAGCACTTTTTTTTCAGGAAAATTTAGCGACGTTTAACTAATATGTTCACCACATCGTTTCAGTGATGCTCAAAATTTTTGTTTTCATTGTCGCAATAATATATTTAAACTAGGGAAAAAAGTAAAAAATCCATTCGTTCGATTTAATTTTCAACAAAGTCTTTTCATTTATGACTATAAATGATAGCATTGTGGAGAAGAATATATCAACACCGATTGGGATAGGTGTTGATATGAAGAAATGATCGAGAAAAGCAGGTGGAATTTCTTTTTTTTTAAAAAAAAAGTAAGAATGAAATTCTGGGAAGATATAAGAAGATAGCTGAAAAACCTGCAAGTTGTGGTATAACGAGAAATTCAAATCACGATATTTCTTGGATCTTCAGATGAAAATATAACGATTCAGGATCGGGAAAGGATATTTTTATGAAACTGGAAGTACTACCAGTTTTATTTAATTTCGCAAAAGTAAATCATATATTTTGAAATTAAATTTCCTCAGGAGTAATTTCAAAAAGAGTAAAAGAAGACTGGAAATGTTAAAAAACTACCACTTCTCATCTCTTTGCTATTTCAACTCTTTTCACATTTCCGAAACATTGCAAAACAAGAACTGTCAGATATTAATTAAGAAGGAGAAGTAAAGCTGGTAGGAAAGTTGTGATAATGAAAATGAAGAGCTTATCATGAAAACAATGTAAATGAGAGGAAGAGAAGGAAAGGTTGAAGGAAGAGGAGGGATTAAGATTAAGAC
Source organism: Loa loa (assembly GCF_000183805.2). Classification (NCBI taxonomy): domain Eukaryota; kingdom Metazoa; phylum Nematoda; class Chromadorea; order Rhabditida; family Onchocercidae; genus Loa; species Loa loa. Next base: position 10,353 of record NW_018108529.1, read on the forward strand.
AAAACTTTGAAGAGATGATTCATTATAACTGCCTTTATTCTATGTATCGCAACAACGGCCTTGATAATATCATCTTTTTGTTTGTTCAATTAAGCTCTTAGATTATTGTTATCTTTAATTAATCCAGCTCAAGTTTAATTTTAGGATATACCAATCGTAAGTGGTAATTATCATTAGGATAATAGACAGCAGGCTAATGAAACATATGTTTTCGTTGGCGTGAAGGATTACGTTTTATTACCCTCTTTGATGATTTTGGCTAACGTCTGCAGAAAGAGAAAGTGTGATAAGTTATAAGTAATGAAAAGACCTATCCGATTTTCCTGGAAATCTACAATCGATGATGGAATATTTTCCGGATGTAACAATCAGAGGGAACTTTGCATGTAAAATTGCCTATTTATTTCTATTACAAATTCCACAGTAATACTTTTATTTTATGAGCTTTTGAAGTTAAAATGGTCGACCTTCAACTTCATAATTTAAGGCCATTATTGTATTGCTATAAGTTATTGCTATTCAGATATCAGTTAGTAAATTTTTGAAAATTTTGCTTAAGCTTGAAGGTTATTTAAAAACAGAAAAGTTGTTTTTGTTTGTTTATGATCAAGTTATAAAATTTCTGACTTCTGTCTTTTCCGGTTAAGACTAAGGGTTTTTTTTGTCTAAGTAAGCATTTATGTGTTACAAAGCTAACGAAAAAAAAAAAAGGTAGAAAGCTTACGACAATGAAAAAGTTAGTCGAGTCAAAACTAATGAAATGAACAGAAGTTTCTCGAATAAAACAAGAATCGAGAATCACCACTGAAATTTCGCAAAATCACGGTGAAGGCATTTTTATATTAGGCTGCATTTCCATGAAAAGCCTTATGTTCATATATAAATGGAGTGCTGTGATGAGTGCGACATCGTATGCAAACAAAAAAAACATTTCAAAAAATATTTTAAAATATGCGCGGTAACTGCACTTTTGAGAGATGCGATAGTTGAGGGATTTCAAAATGTTGCTCTTTCTCTTTTCATTGGAAGACTACCTTAAGACTGAACGTCACCTTTTGACAACTTTACCTTTTGGACCTTGGCATACTGATGGAGATAAGCTGATAATATTTGCAAGTTGCTGCATTCTTTGGACTCCTAATAGTAGCAATATTTAATGTTTCAGTAATATTTAGCAATTTTGAAACGGATGACTTTTTGAAATGATTATGATTCAAAATTTGACCTTGAACTTTTCTGTATCCCAATTATCTTTTTTCCTGTGATAATCCCAAATCCATTTGAAACTATTGAGAAGCGGTGATTATCATGGCCAGATTTTGCAAACGAGAATTTGAGAAGAGATTTCCATACTTGCTGCAAACATCACAAATGTGGGTGTATCTTTCCAATCTACGCAATAGATTTTTTTAGCACAGCGTGCGCGGAACTGGCCTACCTTCTACTTCAAGATCATATGCCAGAGCCTGCCCGAATTAGGAAGGCGACAGTGAAGTCCTCAGGATGTTTGTTGGTTTTCCGAGAGTATCCGTCTTTTAAATGAATGGCCCTGCATGATTAAACGAGCTCCATCTGCCTAGGTTTGGAGTTATGCTTGCCCTTTCCTGAGATAATTGCCGGGAGTCTAGTGAGTCCATCCTTCTCGTGGACACACTCTCGCTGACCCTTCCTTTTTCCCTCTCGGCGGCATATGCCGCCGGAAATCTCGCAACTCATAAGGACACGCTTCTCCCCTGCGACAAGGGGCTGTCCGTGGAAAAGATCATAATAACAGGCAAATAGGAAAGAAAAAGGGTGGAAGTTTTAGTGCTGATGGCTGAGTGCTTTATTTGAAATTTGTAAGATTTCAAAGGGAACAAAGAAACTAATCGTTGTTGCTCATTTTCGCCATTATTTTTCCGCTCTCTTCCCGTTACCCCTCTCAATGTTTTCAAACTCTAAAGAGTGCTTTTGTGGTATTTGTAATTTATTGCTCAGAATTAATCATATACTAATTTTAGTGACGCCTTTTTCTTCAACGAATTAAATTTTCTGCGATTTCTTTCCGCAAAGTGATTTTTGCACTGTTTCTTCAAAATTTGTTCCACGAAAAATCGGGAGAAAGTTATCAAAATGATGAGTGTTTTGCAAAATTTTTGGCGATTTTAGAATTTGAAATCATATTTTTGTTAAATGCTCCAAAACTATGGATAGAACATGGACAAAAAGTAGAAAATAGTTAAAATGTAATAATCTTCATCATCCGGTCCATTGTTTCGATTCCATTTACGTATTGTATCCATCTGCTAATTCCAAAATCTTTTCAAATAAATAATTTACTTAATATTAATTAATATCATACATATAAAATACATGTCCTGTGAAGAGAAATTCAGTTATCCACAAAAAAACGACTAGTTGTAAAATTTAAAAACTTAGTGCATGTCAAGTTTCATTAGAAATTAATGTAAGTTTCGAGAAATATAACAAGATAACACATTGGTAAGGATATGATTAAAATATATCATAATAATAATAATCATCGACCACAGTTGGGACAGAGTGTTTGAAAGATAAATCTGATATAATACGACATTTTTGACGTAGTTGCCACTGATCCAAACATGAGCGACAGGAACGTCGACAGTTTTCCAGCATCCAAGCATTCATACTACATTCACCGTGTGCCGCCCACTCTGGACAGCTACGGTGATAATCATTGCACGCTGAAAGCAACACAATATTTACATATCATCACTACATCATCACACTCTAAAAGCAACCTAATATTTACATATCATCACTACATCATCACATTCTAAAAGACGTCATAGACGCTATCTGAAAAGCAAGCTTGTGTTTCGTTGAATAGAATGAGTTGTTTTGAGAGGATTCAACTGAATTTGAACAAGTAGCACTCAGTGAAAATGTGAAATTTTCGAAATTCTAAGAGCAAATTGAAGGAGTGTTATTACTTTGATGAATTAAATCAATCAGTCAAACAAGTTTGGTTTCTGTGAACCTCTGAGAGAAAAATAAGCCAAAGACTGAATTTCATTTACTAAACTCATTTGGAAGTTGATTTAATTACATTTAGTAACTAGTTAATAGAGTTTAAAAATTGAATTCTACTCAAGTGAAGAAAAAACATCGGTCAATAAAGATATTTCCAAGTATTGGTATGTGAAGACTCGATCATTGTCTAAGCATTATTTTAAATGCAGTAGAACTTACTTCCATAGTCGTAATCAGCTGGAATACATAGGCCACAACTCACTTTACAACTGCATGCTACCCAGGTGAAATTACGAGAGCATTGTCCTTGTAAACCCCATAGTGGACAGCAAACATTTTCATTGTAACATCCGGGTGAATTGCAGTGAAGAAGATTTATCTTTTCAGGTTGTGGTCGACGTGTTGTTGTCACTAAAGATAAGTAAGCAAGTAAGTAAGTAAGTGAGAAATAGGTAAGTAAGCAAGTAAGTGACTGTGTTAGAGTTTTTTTTCAAATTTAAACTTTACTTCAGAGCAAATTCGCATAAATACTTGAAGTTCAAGTAAAAAGAAAGTGCTAGATAGGTTAGTGTGAGCAACAAGCAAATTTAAATACTTGAAGAAAAAAAAACCAAGCAAGATATCGAAGTTTGATGTTGAAAATTTTACAAATGAACTTTGAGCCGCTCAGAAATTTCAAAAATAAAAATTTGTGCAAAAAAGAAAAGCTTTCAAGCTGCTCAAATAATCACCATGATGATGAGCGCCACTGCAAATTTGTGTCCTCGTTCGATCACAATGACGACAGCTTTGACGACAATTTTCCTTCATCCATTTAGCGTTCGCCAAGCATTCACCGTTTCTCGCCCATCGCTCACAGTTCTCGTGATGATTCGAACATTCTCGAATTTTAATTTAATAATTTCTCAGGCGCACTTTTGCAAACAAATTTGATAATAATGCCTGTGCCATAATATTTGTAGTGCTATTTTTAAAAGGAATATATCAAAACTATTTTATTATATTTCTGAAAGCTTTCTGATTGAAAATTAAATCAATCAAGTTTCAAAATTTCCAGTTCAAATATCAAACGGGTTGTGGCGTCCTCACGTTAGCATGAACTGTGGCGCTTTTGTACTCAGCATAAATTGATTGTCATTATAATAATGATCGATGTAGAACTGTGAGAAGTTTTAACTGTGACTCTATATATAGATTGTCAAATATTACGGATAATGAGATAAATACTGAGATTATTATCCCAATATGTTTTATTTGATTCATTATGACTCTATGGTCGAAAGGAATGAACTCTTGAATGTACTGATAAAACAATGCACAGTTCACTCCGGAAAGTTGAGAATTTCGAAAAATTTCCTTGGAGAGATTATGAAAAATACACTAACCGATATTAGGATTGAAATTAGGTTGACAAATCTGACATGAAACTTTGCACCATTCATGCATGTAACCTTTGTTTCGATCGCATTCGCCCCGTTGTGCCCAATACTGGCAACATTCATTCTCGTTGTAACAATCTGCATTTATCGATACAACCGGTGTTTTTTTGTTGACAAAGGGATAGGGGGTGGTGTGATCAGTGGGATCTGAAAATAGTAGGATCTGAAAAGCTGGATCTATACATTGCTTGGTCATTGGGGATTGATGGAAGTGGTAGGAAAATTTTTTGGAATTAGCGATTAACGGAATATGATATTATTCTGATTTGTGGATAAGAAATGTTTCAAACAGTTACACATTCTAGCATACCGAAGAGGAACGAGTAGCAACACATCGTCCTTCAACACATTCTCCATTATGACACACCTGTTCACCCCTCACAAATCCAGAGCAACGTCCACCAATTCGAGCCTGTGATACGCATCGAGGTTGTCCATGGGATCGATCACAAAATAGATATCTGATCGTAAATAGCTCAGAAATATTCTTTTGAATAGATAACAATTAAAGCTAAATCTCAGGTATCTTATAGTTGAACCGTATTCTAGGTTTGAAATATCGTGGATATGACAATGATGCAGAATATTCATTCCTTGCTCCCATCAGAGGTGCACAATTCTCAGTTTTATAAAGATTATGTTTGTAGTATTAACCAACCTTGGAAGACAGTGATAACTTTTCTTAGAACAGACTTGCGTCTCTGTCACGGGATCTTTTCCATTTTTAACAAATGCAGTCTTACTCTTACTTACTTCGATCCACAGTTTAATCCACTTAAACAAGTTGGGCGTGGTGTATATTCATATAGATTGTCAGTGTAGGCATTACTCAAACCATCAATGTTTCGTAATGGTGTGAAAGGCCTCATCAACGTGGAACCGAAATGCAGTGCGCTACTGCATGCCTGATTATCAGGTGAGTAATCATTCTCACGTTGATATCGTGTCTGAAAAGTAACCACTCTTATGTAATCCCCTCGTTTTAGTACTTTTTTCGAAATAGTACGATGATAAAGTTAAAATAAACACTGCAAAAGGTTTAAAATTAAAATAATTAGACCTGTTTTTGTTGTCTGTACATTTCCCAAATATAATCGACGAATGAATGATGTAGGTAGAATAACGGATCGTTTCCGGATGTGTATGGATCGTACATATCACCACCCACGAAAATGTGAACATTACCATGTGTGTATTCCAAGGCATTATAGTTAGCGCGATATTGACAACCCTTTAATAAATGAGTGCCTGCTACTAATTTCCAACATGAATTAATTTCCAGATATCATCTATTATAATCATTGGTCATCATGACTGGAAATATAGCCACTGAAAGTAATAGCCTCCGTTACGGAGATAATCCTTTGAAACTCTTCAAGTTAGCAATACACTTAAAAAATATAAAATATATATGTATAAAGATTGTATCAAAAATGCCTCCAGAAGTAATACCTGTCTAGGAGCGGTAAATGCGAGAATATTTTCCACCCGATTTTGTTGCAGGAACCAATTCAGATCTGATTCCTTGAACGGCGATCCTTCCTTTCCAACTTGACGCCTTATGTTTGGATGGTTCTATTTTTTCATTTTATTTTTTAAATTCAGAATCGAATCAAAAAGCATCAAATGGGAAAGGGATTTCTTTTACCATTAAGTTTTACCATTAAATCAGTTAATTGGTCATATACATATAGTATTACGCCGTTTGTCGATATTTCGTGATCGATGGTAGCAACAAAGTCAAATATAAAGTAAACTTGAACCTCAAATGTGACAAAATTAGCAAAATCTCCTCCGGTCACAGCTCCATTTGCATTGGTTGTGCCCATCAATTCATTTGTCCACAATACTGAATCTTGCGGATTCGGTAATCCACTATCCAGAACTGAATCCCAGTACGGGATGGAAACGGAAGGATCAATTTGTCGGAGAGCGATCTCAAATCTTTTTGCAAAAAGGAAACACTTGTTAATTCAACGGAGAAATAATCTGAAGAAAGAATTGAATGAGGTAACAAAATTAGGGATACCTTTTGATGAATTCTCGGTGCCATGGAAGAAAGGCAGGTCCAGAATGCGCACCGCCGCTAACTGCTGCACGGCCGTGCATTAGCGCCAATTTATCATATTCGCCAGAACGTTTGAGTTGTATTAAAGCGTTGTGGAATCTCTTCCGCTCTTGATCAGTCAACATCCGGTATTCTTTCCTGACAGCTTTTGTTAGCCATGAACCATCCGGTAAATAGCACATTCCACCCGCTTGGGTCCGACCTGCCATTACAGTCACCAAAGAGGCGCTTATTTCTTTTTAATCAAACTAAGTAGTTATGAATCGATTCGATTTTTAGAAGTAATTTTATTTCATAAGGAAGCATAATAGTTCCAACTGGCGGACGAGGATTAGCCGTAAGTATATGAAATTTTCAATGTTAAAAATGGAAAGAATGTTAAAAATGGAAGGAATGAGTCTATGGTTTAGGAACAGTAAAATTATTCGAAAATAAAATGCATCGAAAATATGAAAATAGGTATATGAACATGACAAAAGTGAACATGAAGTCACATTAATCACATGAATTCTCTCGTTACGTAATTAAATAATATGACGTACGTGTCTTTGGCAGCTAAAAGTAACTGTTTACGGAATTGATGGAAATTTATTCGCAGATTGAATTATCTTGTAAATTATTGAAAGCCTCATAAACTTTTCATTTTTTCTCGAGTAATTTATGATTTTGAAAGAAATGGTCCTCACGAAGGAAGATATTTTTTTCTTTTCTTTTTTTTACAAAATGTTAGCTTCTTCAAGTTTGCAGTGGTTCGCTTTTTATCACTTCTGTCCTCCGATTTGTCCACTACTCCATCGGTTGCAATGTTTCGGTTCACTGTTATCAGATTTTTAAGCATAATGTTTAAATTTTAAATAAGTATATCTTTTAAACAATTTTTGTAGAATTTCGCTTCCTAACAAAAATTTTTTCAGCCGAATATTACTATTTCATTATTATTGTAGTGTTTTATAGTAAGATTATGCCATGATGAGTAACAACTCATGAGATGAGTAACAACTCAGAAATTTTAAAATTTCTTTCTTTCTTCCCATGGAAAGGTTAACCGAGCAATCAATATTAGACATTATGTCTCTTCACCTGGTACCTGTGTCTTTAATTGAAGAAATACTTTGGCACGAGTAGTGATAACTTGATAATCTTTGCAAAGTTGTGATGTCATCTTATGGACTCAGTTTGGGTGATGAGTAATTTTCAAATTGTAATGAAAAAGTTTCAGAAATCAAAGAATCACTTGCCTCGTAAATATGTACAGAGACATTCGAGATCCAAGCATTGATAAGGAGTGGAAGTAATAGGTGCAAGTTGTGCGGCGATCATTCGACCTCTTCCTGGGATAGCAGGTGGCGATACAGCAAACGATCCCACTGGTGGTTTGGCCTACAGTTTGGTATTGCGTTAACTTTCATATTTTGAAATCTTCCACAAAATATTTTTTTGGAAAATCTTCATCCATCGGTAAAATCAACCTACCCGAGCTTTCCTGTCCCATTCATGTAGCTGATTACAAATTATGCGCGCAGACGCCGATGGTGCATCAGCGCATGGATTCGGAAATTCCTGAGCTAAATCTGCTACAGTACTATAAGGTAGAATAGAACATGATATGAATAATAAGAACATTCTTTCTTCTCAGATTTCGGATCGAGTCGTTTTCTGACCAGACTATTGAGAACTAGCAAATATGTAATGCTATTCACTTAAAGAAGTAGAAATGCTATTCTTGACGATAAGTTCGAGAGCAAGGAGATGATGCTACTTTCAGACCACTCCAAGAATTATTCCAACAAAGAAATCATTTTTGTCGGGGACAAAGAAACCAACGGGTTTACCCAATCAGCAAAAATTCCAAGGTTACTGACGCATGATGTACTTGTAGGAAACAGAACTGAAGTGTAAGTCGGAGGTGGGGTGTATCCTTCTCTAGACTTTTGGAGGAGAAGTAATGACAACACGACAAGTTCGGTATTGGCTGTTTTGAGTCGATGAAAGTGAGATGATGAGGACGGCATTTTGATGGCAATTATTTGGTAGAAAAAGTTTCAAGTGGTTTTTCTTTTCTGCAGGACAGCTCGATTGCTTCTTCTACGCTGTTTTCTCGCTGCAATTGCCTATCTCCATTTCATGTCATCACTTTTACGTCCTATCAAATCAAACAAAATCAATGCCACCTTACCACTGGATATGCAGGAATTACTGTATCAAGTGTCTTTTGCGCCCATCTTCCAACAAGACAGCAGACATCACAGTAATAGCCAAGAAATTCCTTTCGTCTGAATCAGCCTAGGAAACAAGATGTATTACAACAATAACATGTTTCAATTACCAACGTAAAGTAAGGTGTAAACTAACACCTAATAAAAGCATACTTTAAGTATGGAACATAAGTCCCAAACTGACCATCCTTATATCTTCCTGTGATATTATTCCGCCGTATTTTTGTTTTTGAAGAAAAAAAAGATATTCCTGTACTTTATTCAAATTTATTATTGTAAAGTCGTGAACTTTGAGTCTCATCCGCAAACTTATATGTTTCGGTTCTGTCGTTTGATAACATGAAAAAAAAACAATCTATCTGTCACTGTGAGGTTTGCCCATGTCGAATGACATGACTTTATTCAAGTAAAAATAAGTATTTACAGCATGGTATATATACAATTTAATAATTAAAAATAAAACGATTTCTTTCCGAAGTTAGGGTATTTTACCCGCTTAAAATATAAACTGCCTCAACTGTCAGTCAAGATAAAATGTACAAATTAAAGCAATGTCATGGAATCAAATAGAAAACCTGAACAGAATTACTGGAGGTTACATGAAAAACACTCAGAAAGAAAGGCACAGAATGTAAAAGTAGTCGGAATTCTTCACTTTTCTGGTCAAAAAAAGAGATCATCCGGTGAATGGGTTTCAAATTTCCTGCTTTTCCTCAAAAATTCTGTTCGTCATTTTATTTGTATTTTAAATCATACCAATTCTACCCTGTTTTCATTTCTTACATTTTTTTCAAAGCCTTTTAAAATTTACACTTCATGCACCACAAATGATGCATCTTTCAACTGCAACTTTGCAACACCACTTCGAATACGCGCACTGTCAATTGTTTCAAGGAACTGTTTGCAGTTAAACGCCAAACGATGACTTATTTTCAGCACTTCTCTTCTTAATGCTTCATAAGCTTCCTGAAATCTCCCTACATCAGTGTGACAGTATTAGAGGTTATGAGAAACAGGGACCACTTCATCAAATCTGAAAATATTATGAATTAGGGAAAAAACCATATAGCTACCTCTCCGTAGTGCAGTGATTCAATTATAAAGGAAACCAAAATAATTTATAGAGTAGATGAAACCTAGCAAAGTAACTTCAAGCTCTACCTTGCTGATATCTTCTTCCAAAACTTTTTCCATGACTTCCGACAGGTTACGCAAATCTGATTCCAAAAGTGTCTCAACAAGTTTTACTTCCTGCTGATCAGAACTGCTTAAAATTGATACGTGTTGGATGGATTCATTAAATAAATTTCCCAAATGATCCATGATAATCTGTAATATAGTTTTCGAGTAATTATGTACAAGTTTGATAAGCAACTTTAGAGTAAAAATTAATACATCTGCTATTTGCTTAGATTTACGGTATTGTATGAATGACTTGTTGGTGGTTCCTTAATGGAATTTAATTTAATTTTGTAGTCAAAAAGTTACTAATAACACATAACAGAACAACACATACCGGTTATGAACACGCTTATGACATGCAATGATGCGCTATGAGTGCAATATAGATGCAATTATGAATGTTACATAATTAAATTTTCACCCTATGTGAATATGTGATTGTGACACAGAGAATGGAGGAGTGATGCAAGATTAAACATACTTTAACACATTCGCTGAAATGTCCATTCGTCATTGTCGTATGAAACTCCCTGGATAAATTTGTTACTGCACCAATCAGTCTAAAAACAGCTCCATGCACTGTATCACTACGGCGGTCGAATTTATAACCCGGTGGTATGTTCTTTTCTTCGTTTAACATCGGTTGTTTTTTGGAAAGTGAATTAATATGCTGCTCGCGAACTGTTGAAAGTGCTGGCAACGGTAACTGTAAAACCTTTTCCAACTATTTCCAAAAACTTACACCTTTTGAAAGGTAAAGCGGAAAAACCTTCACAAAGAAGATAAAAATTCTAAACGTCCCAATTCATCAAGACTTTCCGGTTATTATTGTATCTCACGGTTAACATAAGAGCATAGTGTATGACTGTGCATCTTGAACATGTCTGACTAATCCAGTAGTTAACTCATTTAGCATTGAGATATCCCCGCTAAGCATAAGATACGAACGGTTCGGTTAATTTTGTCAAACTAGGCAAAGACATCCAGTATACATTGCGATTAACGGACAGCTGTGAACTTTCGAATGTCCCAGTGTATGGGATTTCAAAGATGTAGACTATGTCTTTTTTTCTGTTGCTCTTTTAAACTTAGATAACAAAAGCTACAGTCCTGAGAAAAAGTTACAAGCTTCTGTTCCTCCTCTTCAAGCCACCTATCATCCTCCTCCGACTGAATTCTTTGCTGCTCCAATGTACGCCACAACGTTGATGTTGGCATCGCTGCGGAATCTACTTTTAATACCGGCGCCACCTTAATGAAACAAAAGAATCGATAAAAATATATTATTGAATGGAAAATGTAATGAAGAAATATCTCTATTATCAGTTTTCGATTTAGCCCTAGTTCGAAAATATTTAAAAATGAAAAGAAATACCGTTAGAAAACCATTTGTTTGGCCTTCCTGAACCAACGCATTGATTTCCTGCAAATTAACGGAAATATCTATTTCAATTTATGCGAATAGCAAAGATAAAAAATGAGAATGAACATTAGAAACGTACGTTATCAGAAGGTGCTGTAAGTAATCCGAAGGGAACATGGCAATCAATTTGAACCAGCAGGAAGCCAAGATAGCGATTAATTTCAAATATTGTTGGTCTTTTTGAAGCTTCCAAATTCCACATACGTCTGAAAAAGAATGAGGGTTCCAGAATTATGGAGATATTCAATTTAGTAAAAAAAATTTGAACACAAAACCAAAAAACAAATGAATTGTTTTAATTCATACTGTTGTCTTGTGTTACAAAACTCACATCAATAAGCTGTACAGAACTTGTGGACAATTATGAGGTCTTTCAAGTCGTTCGCCACCCTCAATTTTCAATATAACGTTATGATTTCGAACACCTTGCCACGGTTTCACGCCATACGTAAGTATTTCCCACATACAAACACCTGTAACTTTTTGTAGATAGTGAGAGTTAAAATTATGATAAATTAGAGAATGACGCAAAATCCAGCTTCACATAAATTTGATAGATATCATAATTCTTCGACAAAATAACTAGTTCCAAATTCTCAAAGAAATGAAATGGACTCTCGAAAATCATCTCTTATTTGAAAGTTCACAGATAGTTCTCATAACACGAAACACAATTTCCTCCTTAATTCATGTTAGAACTGATTTAGATGAAGAGCCGAAGTAAAAGAAAACAAAAAAAAGGGAAATTTGCCCTCACCTTTAACTACTGAATATTTCAAAATGTCAAGAAATTAATTTTCGAAATGTCAAGAAATTAAAATTCTGAACCGGTAATATTTCCATTTCTAAGGTCTAAATAACTAATAATAGAAAAAAATTTTCTTCTGAAAACAGGATCGAAGATGAGCTACAGTAATCACAAGTTTTGATAAGAAATCTAAGTCCTAAATCCATACCAAACATCCAAACATCGGTAGCCTTACTGAAACAGCGGTAATTAATTGATTCCGGTGCCATCCATTTAATCGGAAGTTTGCCTTGAGATGCTACAAAGAACTCGGATTAAAAAGGACAATTCTTAATCAAAAATTTACAATGCACTTTGATTAGACTAGATCTAAGATCTAAGGGATAGCTCATATTGGAGCAACTAAAAATTGAGCATGAGCAAAATTTAAATGTAGTGTTTTAAATTATGTATCTAGAAACTGGATCGCAATAATAAAAAAAAAAAAAAACTAGCTGAGAGAATGAATTCTTTAGATGAATGGATAAAAGAAAATTTTCTGCCCACAGTCATCCATAAACAATATTTACCTGTATATACATTATCCTCTTCAACGCAACGACTTAGACCAAAATCTGATAACTTCACGCAACGTGGCGAAGATAAGAGGACGTTACGAGCAGCAATGTCTCGATGCACATATTTACACGAATGCAAATAAACTAAGGCAGAACTAAGTTGCAGACTGAATAGAAGTTGTACGGATAAATCGACTGTCGCAGTGTTGTATAACAAATACTGCCGCAGCTGTAAAGTTTCAAATGCTTAAATAGTGCTATAATTGTCGCCAGTACTAAGCCATTTGATCATTAAATGCAACGCTTCATATCACAATGAAGAAATTACATGTCAGTAGATGATGCAAAGCAAATCAAAGGATATAACTTTTAACTTAACTGCTAGTTGTTCAATTCTTTTAATACGTGATAGAAAATGATAAAGGGAAATCTCTTAATAACCGTCGAAGACAGGTGAAATTTTCTTTTTGTTATTGTGAGAATGAATTTTTTGAATCAGATTAAATGAGAATACTTCAAATTCCTATATTTTTTCTGAAAATTGGCAAACTTTCCGAATTCTTCAAAGCAACATACTTCGCCAAGCGGCGCCAATTCCATCACAATCCAAATAGGCTTTTCGATACAAATTCCCACCAATGCAATGATATGTTCGTGATGAAACTGATGCATTATAACTGCAGAAAATGAAATATAGTGAAAAAATTAAAAGCAACTATTCTGAAGTGATTTGGACGACGAATACTTGCGAGACCTTAAAATAATAAATTATTTTTCCCAATTCTTTCAACTTTCAAACTCAAAAATAATCCCAATCTAAATAATCGTCAAACTTACAAGCTTCTTCCAGAAAATTCTGTCTTTCCGTTATTGCGTTATCCAATTTACAAACTTTTACAGCAACCGCATCCACAACACCATCCTGAAAGGCTTTTATTGATTGGAAAGAATTCAGACTGCAGTACAAAGAAAACCAAAATGAAAAGAATTGAGAAAATTTTTCCATTTCAAACCTCCTTCATAAATGTTCCTCTATAAACATTGCCGAACTGGCCATCGCCCAACAGTTCTTCTAGTGTTACTTGTGAACGAGCCACAAGAAGATTAGCATCTAAAATCAAAAATATGATTAATCCTGAGAGGCTTCTAAAGATAAATTTTGACTTTTCATTAGACGGATTACCTTTAGAAGGAGTAAGTGTTAATTCTCTTTTTACAAAAGCCATTTTCATTTCTTGCTTTTTTATCTCATCCAGTAATTCTGAAACAAGTGCAACAATTACTAATAACGGAAACCGCAAATAATATGGCTCCTTTGATTTATTTGTAACGAAGTACACTTTAGTAATGGAAGTTAAAGCAATTGTTCTTGAAATGTAAAAATAATATTTCATTTTATTTTAAAGAAATTCTGAAAACCTTCTAAATCAGTAAAGTAGAAGGCCAAAAATAATTATACCAGATGGAGTCCAAATGGATCCCTGCTGTGACAGTAGCATATTATAACCATTGATAAGATGTGCTAATGACTCGGCGATTGACCACGTTGGCAATGTAATTGACTAAAAAAATTTAAGCGCATATCTATCATGATCAACAAATAAATCACCAGCATACTTCGAATTATTTTCATGTTAGTTTATTCACCATTACATTTCAGGAATGATTAATGAGAAAAATACCAGCTGCTGCGAGCTTCCGGTTATTTTCAAATTAACTACAGTTTTTTCGGATTTTTCGTCCAATTTCAACAACTTCAAATTGATAATGTACTCCAATTTCGCCAACAAAATAGGCTGAAAGTAAAAAAGTAATATTGAAAGGAAAGATTTATCCATATTACTATAGGTGCGTTATAAATAGTCAATTAAACTAAAAATAAGCCAAGATTAATAAAGCTGGTAGACTACTCAGCAGTTGCAAGAATTCAGAATGGAGATAAAATACGATGTGTTAAATGTTCAGTAATAAGAGACTCTAACCTCGAATTTTGTTTTATAACCCATAACTATAACTATCGTTTTTGACTAAATCAAATTCGTAGCTAAGTAGCTGATAAACAATTTCACAGCCACACAATAATGAAGGAAAATAAATAACTATCTGAAAACCACAGCAGGTTAGCGTTACTACATGCCTTTTGCGGCTACCAGGTAGCATAAATATTATAATGTAGCAATTTACAAAATATTTTGCAGTAAAACTGCAACAAATACTAGTGTTTAAGGACAAAAGTTCATACTCCTCGACCGCGTCCATCTGCATCGCAGGAAATGCCAACAGCCATACCTACCATAACATCTAATGGATTCTTCCAAACAACCTGAAGTAAATTACCTGCATTTATTAGAAAGATGTCTATATTATGAGAATTTCGAAGATAAACACAAGAGAAACATCTGAAAATCAAATAAAAAACAGTTAAAGAATAGAAATGTTTAGTCTTTAAGGGTATATAAAAAACTGCAAGGAAAGGTACAACAGAAACAACAAAACATACGCCCAAAGAAGCTTTAAATATTTCAGTGTCAAACTGCGTTATTCGTTTGACAATTTTCAGGAAGTGGAAAATACATTCTGTAGGCGTAAGCAGTGAATGCCTCTTTACTGCAGCTATTAATGTTTTCCTGAGCATTTTCGACTGGAAAAGCAGGTTGGTTCAGTTTAATTCAGTTTTAAACAAATTTCAGAAAACGATACTGAGTTAAGGAAAGCAAACGAAAGGAATAAACAAAACCGATATCCAATCTGAAGTTCATTAAGCACTTTGCCCGCTCAGTCCAGGTACCAAGAAATTGCTCACTTTTTCGGTTCTACTTGAATGTTACTTTTTTCATTATATCGGATACCTCCTAGCTTACCTCCAACTAGAAAGTATCTCTTTCTATCGATAAGTATGACACGATGAGAAAGACCTTAAAAGTTCTTCTTGATTTAGAACTATACTTTGAGACAAACCTTCGTATTAATGAGCATAGTTTCTGGCAATAGCCGCGCAAGAGTTCCTTCAGCTTCAAGCTCATCCAAATTTAGATATTTTTCGATGCTACACCTGATAAATATACTCTAAAAGCTTAATAAATCTGATAAGGAAAGAAATATCAATTTAAAAGAAGAAAAATCGACTTACGAATTTTGATTTCCAAGCTTTCGGCGTATTTGTAAAGCAGCTAATTCAATAGCTGTCTCGGCAGGAACTTTCCATGAAACCTCAAAAAAGCGTTTAATTCAGGAAAGTGAAAAAGGCTTAGAAAAGGTCGAGAGGTGCTACAGCTGCAGCTGAAGAAAGTGACGTGACGATGAAGTTGTAGCAAAACTATATTTTACTTTTCAATGCAAAACCATATTTCATATTTCATCTTTCAATGAATAAATCAAAAAAAGTCAAAATGACATGCACATGGGGGAGACAAACGGTTAATTGATATAAATTTGCGATTTTATTGGAAAATTTCGGGAATTTATAAAAACCAAACCTGAGTTACATAATCAGCCAGAATTTGATCGTGCAAAAACATGAATGCATCCGTTTCTGTTTGATACATTTCTTCAAGATCTTTTGATATGAAACGTAACCGTAATTCAAACCTTAAAGAAAAAGTAGGAAATCGGGATTCAGTTCTAAAAAATTTTGCAAATTATTGAATATTTTTACTGAATATTAAAAAACTATTGAATATTTTTGGGACAATTCTTCAAAATATTTTCACTAATTTTAGTATATAATTTCCGATCACTAATCTGCTTTTCAGTTGTCAGTTTAACTCCACCAAAAATTTTTTTAAAATTTTTTAGATGATAGATAGAATTTTGCTCTTGGAAACGATCAAAGCAATGACTTACCGTAGCTGGATGGAAGCCGAACTTTTGCTGAAAAATTTGTCATAGACATGTCGCATTGTAAGACCTGGATGCAACCAGTGGCAATCATTGTTATTATTGCACATTTGTGTTACCGGAGATCGGATTAAGCGAAGGGCAAAATATCCAAACGATACGCGGTCAATACCCAATGCTGATAATAAGACGTGAATCACTTTCTGCAAAACACTGCTTTAGTTAAAACATAATAAGAGATTCATTCACAGCTAAGATACAAGCAAATATCGATAACTTAAAATCTCAGCAGTGATATTCCACAATTCCATTTTGAACATCTGCTAAATTAAACCATAACACTTTTACTAATGACAAAACCATAAGCTCAAATATTAATAAATCTTGAGCTTGAACAAGGATCAACTGTGCCATCTTTGCGAAAAAAAAGCTAACCTGAACTTTTATTTCGAAATTATACCGCACACTTTTCACGACACCATTGGGTATATAAACCAGAATAACATCCGTCTCGTTCATTACCGTCGTCAATTCAACCAACTTATCTTCTTTGTCGATACTTCTCTATGATTGTTGTCGGCTCTTCAAGCATCTTACGATGGATTAAGTTCTCTTCTGCATCCTACAGCTGTTTTTAACGATTTCCTAGAATCATAAATCACCTTTAATTGATAAATAAAAGTGTGTACATTCAGGAATGTCAGTCACATCACATTCAAACACTTCAGCAGTTCTCAATTCCTCTCATTACCTAATAATATTCAAAGACATTCTACTCGAGAGAGGAACCCACGATATTCCCCTCGTTCATTAACAGTACAACTATTTGGTCAACAAATGTGTCAGTCGGTAAGTTGATCAATAATCGACTATAAACACAGCGTTTATCTCATTCTCTGCCCCCTCCCCGCCTCATCCCTTTTTATCAAGATGATACAGTGTCAATGAGAGGATGAGATCTGGCCAGAATGAGAATGACCGATTTGATAACGTCATGTTGGTGGTCAATCTCCGCCTAAATCCCTCTGCGCCAATGATGAGAATGCACTGACCGATACTACTACTACTGCTGCATACCAAATAGTCCATTAAATTCCACTTCTCGATGTCACATTTCAAATATAGGGTCAGTTTAAAATATTTATTTATGTAGTTTATGAAAGGATAATGCAAGGGGAACCTCAATCTTCCAGATCAATCTGGTGAGTCGCGGTAGGGATTGATGATGCTACTGTTTATCATAGTCACTCTCTACCGTGATTATTCATTCGCAGTATTCCCACTGTCTTGTGTCATCTCGCCCTGTCAACTATCAATTGGCATGCCAATATGCATCCATGCAGATAACTTTGGAGAGAGAGGAGTGTGTTGAAATTTGACAGTTGCTCATACTTTGAAAATAGCGCTCTTTCCTGCAAAAGATGAGGAAAGATCGATCATTGGTGGGGGAGTTTTTTTTGGTCTGTGATAATCAGTAATGTATCTGGGAGGAGTGTGACTGGATTAGGCGGGGTTGGTTCGGATTAGGTTCGATTGGATAGCTTAGATCGGATCGGGTCGGATGACTTCTCTTTCTGCGAGATTTTAAATTGGTTTGGTCAATGAGATTTTGTTTTACTTTGATCTTACATGTCATCGCTTTAGTTGGTTTTTCTTTTTTTTTTTTTTAAATAAAATCACTGTTCATTTTTTTTCTTGTCGATGGTTAATGTCGTTGAAATTCTGAATAATGACTTTTGAAATTTGTGAGCAGAAATAAATTTGCAACCCTTTGGTAATGACATTTCTTCCTTTTAGATGGGCGAACATTTCTTTAACATCAATCACGGATATTTGGAGGGTTTGGTTCGCGGATTCAAGGGAGGTATTCTGACACAAACCGATTACGCTAATCTTGTCCAATGTGAAACCCTCGAAGGTAACTTCTTCCTTGCGAGGTTGAAGCAAATTTTGGAAATTCTAGTAATTTGCAAGAAAATTGAAGCCAAACAACTTTAACTGAGTATAAGAGCGGACTGTTAGTCTTTAGAATTTATGAAAAGTCAATTGGGAAAGGATGAAAACTGGTATTTAAGAAATATTCACATGCTATCTTCCTTCATGAAAAGTTTTTATGGAAGGTACTAAATTATGAAGTTTTCAGATCTGAAGCTTCATATTCAGTCAACAGATTATGGAAGTTTTTTGGCAAACGAACCAGGCTCAATAACAGTTCAGGTTAATCAGTGGATCATACGAACACATGAGCATTTATTTGGAGAAATGACTTTCATTTGCACATAATTCCTTTTTATAGTTCCTTGATCTTAATTTTGCAGGTCATCGATGAGAGATTGAAAGAAAAGCTGGTAACAGAGTTCACACATTTTCGAAACAATGCCCTGGAGCCTTTATCCACATTTTTGGACTATATAACGTTAGTTATAGAATTTATATTAACTGTTCATGTTCACGATTTTTTCTAAAGTAGAGATGATCTTCTGGCTATCTCTTCCAATTTTTAGTGAAAACAATTTCAGATACTCATATATGATTGATAACATCATTTTGCTCATTACGGGGACGTTACATCAGCGACCCATCACTGAGCTGATCTCAAAATGTCATCCTCTTGGTTCTTTTGAGCAGATGGAAGCTATTCATATTGTTTCAACACCAGCTGAGCTTTATAATGCCGTGCTCGTGGACACTCCTTTAGGCATGAAATATCTTTAATTTTAGTTGTGAAATATTTAAAATGTGATACGATATGTGCAGATTTGTGATGTCACACTATTTTGAAATTTTCAGTGACTTTCTTGTAAATCGCAGGTATGAACAAGCGTTTAGTGAAGATGACGTTTAATGAAGTATAAGATGCAAGTGCCAGGGCACAGGAGATTCTTTTTTTTATCAAACAATATTGACTCAATTCAGCAATATTTCAAATCTTTGTTTCAATTTCTTAGTGCATTTAATAGTTTTTTATCATAATCCCTGAAGTACCACTTATTCTTCTTTTGCAGCATCGTACTTTGTTGATTGTATCAACGAACAGGACTTAGATGAAATGAATGTGGAAATAATTCGTAATACTTTATATCGCTCCTACTTAGAAGACTTCTACAAATTTTGCAAACGTTTAGGAGGCAAAACAGCAGAAGTTATGGGTGAAATTCTCGCGGTATGTTGAAAAAAAATGGAATTATGGTGTTGAAATTGATTTAACACAGATAAAATTGAATTGTTCGCTCTTTGGTATTAGCAGTTGTCTGTTGTTCATAATAGCATGTCCATTGCTGTCTTCCGAAGCTACAGCAAAATTACTATATTGAAACCGGAAATGCCTGAAAGTATCGAAACATCGTACCCGGTTTCAATACTTTTTGTAAGATCATTTTCACATCGTAATGCCATTTAGGTCAGTATTGAGTTATTCTTTCTAAAAAGGAAGGAGTATTTCTTGCTCAGGTCAATAACTCTTAACTCTTTTTATAAGTACTTTTTGCAGTTTGAAGCAGATCGCCGTGCCATTATAATAACAATCAACAGTTTTGATACCGAATTGTCAAAGGATGATCGAGCCAAGCTTTATCCGCGATGTGGAAAACTTTATCCTGAAGGTACATTTCTATAACATTTGATATCGCTGAAGCCTGTTAATATTTGTTATCAATTAAGGGTTGGCTGGATTATCGAAAGCGGATGATTACGAACAAGTTAAGCAGGTCTGTGAATACTATTCAGATTATCGTGCGCTTTTTGAAGGATCTGGTTTACAACCTGGCGAAAAGGCGCTTGAAGATAAGTTCTTAGAGTACGAAGTGAGTTTGTTTCATAATTCTTATTCATATTCCAGTTTCAAAAAAAAAAAAAACATATAGCCAAATAGAAATTCTCGGTACTCCTACCTTATGGTGATACAGTAAGACCTGAAATCCAGTCCAGTTAAACTGTCAATCAGATTATTAGGACTGTACCAACTTTTTTGTCACAATACTTTCAGGTAAAACTGAACGTCCTATCATTTTTGCATCAGTTCCATTTCGGTGTGTTCTATGCATTCATTAAGCTTAAAGAGCAAGAAATGAGAAACATTATTTGGATCGCGGAATGCATATCACAGAGGCACCGAGCTAAAATCGATAATTACATTCCGATTTTATGAAATTTCATCGGTTTCCATAGAAATGTCGTAGTTTTCCACCATTCCTTTTTATTAATAGTAGAAAGATCATCTTATGTTGCAGATTAGTTATGGCCAATTGTTCAGTCTTCTGTTGTACATGTTGGCTTATAGAAAGTTTATATGGATTAATTCAGTAGTGTATCTGTCATGTGGTTTTCCTCTTAAAGATCGATATTTCCACCGCTATAAAAGACTTGATCTGATTTCCTTTTCTCTTAGCTGATTACGACATCCTGTGATTCATTTATGTAGCAAGCATGTGTCCAGCCTTTGTATATCCTAGTCATATACAGTATTCTATATGCTTATCAGCATTTTCATTTCGTTACATTTCAGTCCAATATAAATATCTAGTGTTGTGTTACGTTATAGTCACTCACTTATTATTTGTGAATAACGAACAAGAACGGCGGGACAGACAGACTTAGCTTCACGACGAAATGTTAGAAAAACAGTTAAGGAAGACTGGATTTGAATGTTTTGGAGATCTGTGACCAAGTTGAACAGAGTAACCCTAGTAGGCTTATAAATAGATCTTGCTGTCGTCACTTTCTTAATCTTCAGACATCATAGATCACCCTGTGAACCAAATTGGCCTGAATTCTAAATTCCAGCCAAACATGCATAAAACTCACGAACCAATTGTCAGAGTCCCATGATTTGTATATCGTTGTTGGCTAAGGTTATGCGCAAATCAGAAAAAGCCCGGAATTTTCTTTTCGTCATTACCTCTAATCAAGATAAATCCTTTGCTTACTGCTTGCATCAGAACAAAACATTTATTGGACACCTTCGTAACAATAATAATTTTCCATTACTTGAGCGGGATAAAACGAGAAGAATGTGTCGCACCAATACCTGGCCGCCCATGCTTCACAGGTTTGTATGTGATTGCGAATTCTCCCAAATAATAACCAATCATTTCAGGCTTTATTTCGACCTGAAATCATCGTCAGGTCAATTTCACTTCATAAGAATTAATAAGTCATTTAGAAAACTGCAGTGTATATGAAAAGGAAAAAAAGATGAAACAGCAGTATGTCCTCGGCTAGTATCAGGAGCAACTAGAACCAAATATTTGAAAAATTTCGTCATAACAGGTGTACTGTAACCAATTGGACTTCGAGGATAATCCATTTCGAAGTAGGTTTTTCGTACAGTACCATTATATAGCACAATTAAAAAAAGATCATACAAATGGAAAGTATGACAGAGAGTGCATTGTGCATACAGTAAGAGTATCTTTGCGTTATAAACGATTCATTCCAAATTAAAAGTAATCCTATAATTACGTTCATCAAATACTCATCAAACGTTCATCACCGTTCATCAAATGCTGATATAAGCTGTTCGCGAAAGTCTTGGTGAACAATGAGTACAAATATAGAAGTCTCAAAAATATCGAGATTTCATTAAGCAAGACTAAGTAAGACCCACTGATAGACGAGACAGAATTAACGACAGATCTAATTAAGTCCATCATCATTCTGCAGTAGTTATCCTTCACAACAAATTTATTTACCCAAAGTTAACCAACACGAGCTTACCATCTTGTCCACGTAATAACAGTATAATATGTTACATTATTCTCTTACATCTCCTCATTTCCCAGTCCCGTATATACACACAAGCCGGCAGTCTTAAAAATAAAATAAATCCATTGTAAAAACAATATTTTCGGAAAAAGCTTACCTGGTTGAAAACTTTGCCGTTGTACACTCCCACGACTGATCCAACCATTTCGGGTAATACAATCATATCACGTAAATGAGTCTTAATTGTGGCTGGTTTTTCATGCATTGAAGCTTCCTTTTTTGCTTTTCGTAACCGATTTAAGAATGCCAAATGTTTGCGTTTCAAGCCGCGAGCCAGACGTCTACGTGCACGGCAGGGCAACAGTTTTGCCAACTGATCACTAAAAAAAACTTCTTTTGTACAATTTCCTGCAAGTGAGTAACTTTAGTTCGCTTAGCGTTGGGTCATTACATTACCTATGCATCTATTATAGAATCGTTCATATCTAGAAAAACCGCTCCAAGCACATCGGCCCTAAACGCATGGCCATATAGTCAAGTCAGTAACAACGATCATTAATTAGAACATCAATAGATTTTTCAATGAGTCCTACCCAATTAACCGATAAGGGAAAGACAAAGTGAAGGGAATCCACTGCTCAATTCAAATGATCTTATATCACAACAACCAGAAATAATCAGTTATTGCTGTATCACACAACAAAGATACAACAATGCAGTGAACATGATCGCATACTGACCTCCAGTATATGTACCCAGTTTGCAATTATATATTTCCTCTTTCACTGTACCTTTCGACAAAGTAATAATAAATAGTAACCTTTCGTAGTGACTGATGAAACTGTTATGTAGTATTAAGTATCAACAATTTTGATGAACAGTCTATCCGAAATTAAACAAACTGTACTACTACTAACCGATTCAAATCCAATAGCTGATCCAAATCGACTCCACGATATGTGAATTTCTTAAAGGTACGCTTCTTTTTCAGCTCAGCAGCTGCAGCTTCATCCGTTTGTGACATGACTGCTGTGCAGTAGTTTACACAACAACAACAACAAACTCTGCAGTTGAAGAAATAATTTAATCTGATGTTTTTATGCATGACACAAACTACTACCACAATGAAAAAATAACTTGGACAATCTGCAAAAACTATGTCATCGTGTTATTCTATCCGATAATCATCATAATATAGAAAGACTTCAGGTCTCAAAAGCAAGAAGGTATACATTGTCTTAAATTTCTGAAGAAACATTGAGCTCAACTTATGTTATTTGATACTTCCTCCCAAAAATTCTAACTTGACCAGTCCGCATAACTTGGATGGGCAAAGAACAAGCATCTTTTAACTTGAACAGCTAGAGAATAGAATACCAACTGATTTAGGTACTCAGTGAGGAAGTCATTGGCCTAGTAATGCCCAATAATGATATGATATACTGCCAGAAATTCCAATTAAGTCTAGAAGACAGCACCACCACTTGGATCTCATCAACAGAGCAGTTCGTATCACAAAATGCTTAAGAAGTGAATGAATTACATGACAGGGAAGTGTGGTGGAACTATCTATCTCGTCCCATCGATGAGTCAAGTAATTACCAGATAGTCCCATCGACAGAGCTGATTACTTACTCCTGTGTTTTCCCTAATCCTTTAGGTAACATGTCCTAACTATTCCAAAGCCAACTCCTAATATATTCTAATCAGATGAGAAACTCATACCGTGAAAGGACAACCGCCTAAAAGCCAGATTATACCTTTACGTCAAACCATCGTCTCGCTATACCCAGTGACGATACGAAATTAGTTCGTCTCAACGAATGGAATAAAAAGGAAGATTGAGAAGTGCAGGAAGTGGTGGATCGATGCTGGCTGTGTCTTTAATTCTTTAATTTTTCGATTTGTGAAGCTTATGGACTCAAAGTGAACTTCTCTATAATTATCGAACAGAAAGACTTCTTGAAAGCATTCCAGTTAGACAAATGTGAAGAACAAAGGATATGTTTGTTTTCTTTTCTTAAAAAGAGTTAGAATCGAAGAGTTGCTGTGTAAATCTTTGAGACTGACATCAGTTATCTATCTATGCTTACACTCTTATTCATTCACTACTTTTTCATTTCTGCTATATCATTTTATCAGCATTATCGAATATATGTATATGTGAGTCCTCGTTTCTCCTTATATAACCTTTTTTTCTTGTTGCGATTAGCATTATTCGTTTATAGGATTGAAAATGCAAGAGTTATGGATTGTGCTGGAACTGTAACGATTGATACGTTTCAAGTTATCCTCTATAATTACGATATTTTTTTAAATGAACTTCTTATTTAAAATTAATGATAAATATTTGAAAATATTGTCAAATGGATGGATAAATTACAAAAATTCCGAGGATAAAGGGTGCCTGGAAGGTTATTCAGGCTCGAGCCAACAAGTCATTCATCATTGGTCCAAGATAATAAGTCTGAGTCACCACATATGCTACTACTGAACCGTTAAGATGAGAAATTTGTAGTAAGCAACTAGAGTGATTTCACGATATGATTGATTGAGTTTCAAGTTTTCTGCTGGATTTTAACTTAATTTTTAAATTCAATTTCAACTCAACTCAACCCAATTGTAACTTTTTACTTCTTTTATGCAACTACAAATTAATAATAAGAGATTTTGAAAACTTTCTTGCTTCTCTTTCCTTCTCTCCCTCTCCTTCTTTTTTAAATATAAAAACATATTAATTTTAAATAAAAATTTTAGTAAATCTTCCAGTATTTTTAGAAATAGTAAGTGATCACCAGTGTAGTTTGCATATTAACCAGCTTAGTGGCCAGTGTAATGTTACAATTTTTCTATGAGTTGCCTGTTGAAAAATTTCAATTTAAAGATTTGAATTTGAAGATTTGAAGGGAACAGCTAAATTCCTTCTACTGGACTAAATTTTCTGGCTTTGTCTATGATGATGGTCATCTTGTCCTTTTCCTTGCTTTTTCTATGACATGGCTAGCTTGTCCTCTATCCAAAACATTTAATACCAAAAATAAAATTAAAAAAACTTTTATTGGTCTCAGTGTTGCTTATCTTAAAAGAAATTAAAAGCTAATCAGTAAATGAAACAAGAAAACTATTGCTGTTCTTAGCTTAACAGTTTAATTTTCGCAAAAATTTCATTCAAAAAATCATTCCTTAAAATTATTTCACAAACAACAATGAGCAATTTCCACTTTGACGTTGATTCAAATATTTTGACGATTTCTTTCTGTCCTCTCCTCATTTGTCTACCATCTCTGGAAGTTTTCCATTTTCCCATTGCTCGTTTCCATCGGTGGGTGTGCCATTTCAAGTTTGTATTTTATAAAAACAGTTATGTTTTAAAGATTACTTTGTACGAAATGAGTGAGTAATATCAGATATTTCAAATTTGCATATTAATTGAATTTTATGACCATGGCTGTCATGTTTTCATTCATTATTTTCGTGAAATAAATCAATATTGGAGATCTTTGAATTTTCTCATTTTAAAGTCACATATGAACGACTGCCGTCGTCAAGGGTTTATTTATCCCATACGGTTATCCCACAAAGAATGCTTTCTGATCAGCGATTGTTTAATTTACTAATCAAGTACAGTTCCCCCGTCTCACTTTTTTTTCATTTATAATTTCTGCTCTAATTTAACTCTGTTACACTGTCCATCTCTTTATCCCTTTTTTTTTCTTTTTAAAATTATTTATCAGTGTTCTGTGCAGTGCACTATCAAATCAGTAGTTGTACGAGTATATCTAAAGATTTAAATAGAACAGAAATTAATCGTTCCGAATTTTAAAAGCTTACTGATACAGATTTTCTTGAAACTTTGACTGAAAATTTGATTTAATGCATTGAGCTGATTGTATTTTGAGTTGTTGATTTCAGTTATTGATTTCAAACTTTCTCATATTTTGACTTTAGTTTATATCTGATGTTGAAATAAGCACATAAGTGAGATGTGTCGTGCAATGATTTATATTACCAATTTCTTCTGGCGTTCCTCTCAGAGGATCTTTTACTCAAAGAGGAAGAAGTTATTTTCTCCTGTCAATGTAATTATCAATTCCTGTCATTTTTTAAATACATGTAAAATGGGTCTAAACGACACCCACCTAGTCTCATTTCCTGATTTTTCTGGTCATGTCTAATTAATCGGTGCACAATTAACCTGTTTTTGAACATTCTCATTTGATTCAGATCCGGGATCCGAAAAAAAATCTCGGTAAAATTTTATTTTGCTAATAATTTACCCATACTTTCGCAAGAAATAATAGAAGAAGTACGTGGATTATTCATACACATCTCTTTAAATTGATAACAGGCGTGTTACGCATGTCAAACTACCATAAAAAAACTACCATAAACCGTCATTGTACCAAAGAAATGCGTGACAAGAAAAAGTGATCAGTAAAAAATGAATGAGACAAATGTGATTTCAATCATTGAAAAAGAAATTTTTTCTTCGTCAGCAATTTTTTTAGTTGCTAAGTTTTTAGCAGAACAAACGATTTGAATATTTGATTGAAATTTATTTTAGCATGGGATGATGATGATACTTATGCAAATTCTAATCTTTTTCAGAATTCTTAAAATGCTATCGTTGTGGAAACAAGTAATGCTTTTGATGTGGAAAAGTATTCTGATCTCTAAGAGACAGAAAGTTTGTCATTCCATCTTTCCAATAATTGTAGTAAGTAAAAGGATCGGTGAATGATCAAACTCCCATTTCCGCTTCAGAATGGGACTTCTCACTCAATTAACTGTATCTAAGCTGTGATAAAAATGGAGCTAAAAAGTGTCATCATTAAATTAAATTGTCAATAATACTGAATTTTCTGAAGTAACTTCAGTTTTGTGAGTGGAAAATTTTCGGCAATATTGAAGAATTATATTATATTGGATACAGAATTTCAAAAAATTCGAAAGTTTCGAATTCACTTTAAAATTCGATTTCCAAATTAAATAGTAAAATCTAAAAGGCTTCAAAAAATGGTTCCGAAAATTAAAAATTTAGATCTGGTTTGCTCTTGAATTACTGTTACCAATTCTTCTATTTGGTATTCTTGCATTAGTGAGAGCGAGAAATTTCACAGAAACATATTCAACATGTAAGTTGTCGTGTTTTCGAATAGATTACTTGGCTGAATAAATTGTTGGCTCATTTTTCGTTTACACAGCGAAACCAAATTCTTCTCTGTCAAGTTAATTAGTTAGAAATGTAAATGTCTGGTAGTTCTTAGGCCAAGAACCATATCTTTTTGAGCTAAATATGAACCATCTGTTGTTGATCGAAACAAGTTGTTGACTAAACAAGTTGTTGACAAATTGCTGTTGATCGTTTCCTTATTAACAGTGCACTGCACCACACCTTACATGATGATACCCTTGTCAACATAACGATGAAGTAGTTTCAGGTCATTATGATGCAAAGGCTTTACCATCCGCTGGATTAATGCCTTTTGTTCAGAGTTACTTGTGTTCTTTCACAAATCCTTGCTATGAGACTCCAACAACAGGTGACGATACCGCCAAAATTAATAGTGATGGGCGCAAACAGTCACTGTAAGTGCCAAAGATGTGAATTTCAAGCAAAGTTTCAAACTGAATTTAGGATTAAAATTTTAATAGAAAGCTACATTTGCATGTTGTAAATTCCAAAAAAACTCCTTTTTTCAGTTTTCGAAATTTTCGGTTACATTTTTTCTTGAATTTCAACAAAAATTAACATAAAATTATTATTACAGCATTGTTACAATTGCCAGAGGTATAGCAGAAATGTATGTTGCGATAGGTTCAGAACCGATCAAATGGGCTAACTTATCGAATTCGATCATTTCGTTGGTTGACATATTCGCCCATTTCACGCCACATGCCTTTCAAAAACCCATTCCCTTGGTTTCATTTTTCAATTCCACTAAAGAAGCTGTCGGATTCTTCAAATCAACTTTAAATATCAACGACGAATTGTCTGTCAACTTAAGTCATGCCCGAATTACACCACTTTACGCTCTGGAAATTATCGGGAAGGTTTGCATTTAACGAAGTCAAATGGAATCATTGCAAGATTTAAATCTTACAAAACTTATACTTTAACATTACTGCATTATTGCCAGTCTTTTTAGTATCATCAAACTATTTGAAATATGTTTTTGCTAAAAATATTTAGACTTCACTCTTAACAAGCAGTAGAAGTTTCACTTGGAGAAAAATCAATTTGTTATGCAATTTGATGGATCATGTGATAAATTCAATCTATCCAACGGATATATTTCACTCAAATTTATTATGTGAACAATTTGAAAGCAAGATATTTCAATATCTTATGCAATTTAATGCCGATGAAATACATGCAATGATATTAGAAGCTTTGCACAATGTATGTATGTGTTATGTTTAATAGATAGATATCATTGGGATTCATTGGAAAAGTTAATTGTGGTGATACTCCAAAAATTCATAATATTTCAGGAGAAAAATTTGAAATTTTCATTAAATTTTTCGAAAAAACAAACCTTTGAAAAAGGTTTTTTAATTTAAAAAGAGCTAAAAAATTTTCAAAAATTGATGATTTTCACAAATTTGGCAACAAATATTATAAAAGTGTATAAGAAGTATAGGTATGAATTGTGAAAAGATTTAAATAATTTTTAGTGGCTGAAATTTACATTAGCAAACAATATCAACATGGAATACGAGGAACTACTGGAAATATTCAACACATTGCGTAGTTTTCAAAATGATCAAGTGATCAGGAAGTTCATTTCATTCCTATCAATCGTTGATTTCAGTAATTACACTTCAGTAATTAATGCGATACACTGTGGGAATAACCGTAAGTTTTCATTTCATAACTAGAATGATTTTAAATTCTTAGAATAGCTTTTGATATTTTAGTCTTAGAGAATCAAAAGTATTTGTGTAAGTGAACCAACTTTTTCCTCATTATCCACTTCTGACAAATTTTCTAGTACCTTTGATTATTCAATCTATGAGGATGGGACAACTTCTTTCTGGGTGACATTGTTCTCAAACTCGTCTATGAAAATCTTTCTTTAAAACAATTTAGCCACTAGTTTGAGTTAAATTAATTTAGCTTTAAATGTATTCAATAGATTTTATAGATTTTGAAAATTTATTCAGCTTACGACCAAAGTTCGCATGAGGGAAAGTCCATTCCTGATGCAACAACAACAGCCGCGTACAATGTTGACAGAGATAAAATATATGATTTTTTGCGTCGCTTAACACCTCGACATAGTGGACAACATAAGAAAAAACAATTTTGTGGTCTTATTCCGATACATTCAGGTATTTCGATCATTCCGGTTCATCCAAATATTTCGGTCATTCCGGTTCATTGGAGTATTCTGATCATTACAACCAACTAACATATTTTGTTTACTATACTATGCTACACTGCTTTACTTTCCGATAATGAAAGCATTATATTTCAGAGAGAAACTGTTCATTCCTGGAAGGTGCAGCTTTGTCACAATTAATGCCGTTGATTAATGGCTATATCCTGTTGGCGCCCGCTTCTCCTACTGTTGACGCATTTGCCGAAAAGGTGATGTTGTGGTGGATTTGCAACACTTCAGAATGCATTATTATTCATCATTCTACCACAGTTCCCTTAACATCGCTATCAAGATGTTAGCTGCGTGACCACTTTAGAAT
>NW_018108529.1:40346-51378 GCF_000183805.2 Loa loa
CATAATGAAACCACTCATAACGACACATTGGATCATCACAAGCCACCATTGAGCCATATCCTTTCTAAAAACCAAAGGAATTAACAAAAAGAATCAAACAGCAAGCAATTGTAAAATGTGTTGGTCACAAGCAATCTCAAAATGTTATCTTATAAAATATATGATTTTTGCGTCGCTTAACACCTCGACATAGTGGACAACATAAGAAAACAATTTTGTGGTCTTATTCCGATACATTCAGGTATTTCGATCATTCCGGTTCATCCAAATATTTCGGTCATTCCGGTTCATTGGAGTATTCTGATCATTACAACCAACTAACATATTTTGTTTACTATACTATGCTACACTGCTTTACTTTCCGATAATGAAAGCATTATATTTCAGAGAGAAACTGTTCATTCCTGGAAGGTGCAGCTTTGTCACAATTAATGCCGTTGATTAATGGCTATATCCTGTTGGCGCCCGCTTCTCCTACTGTTGACGCATTTGCCGAAAAGGTGATGTTGTGGTGGATTTGCAACACTTCAGAATGCATTATTATTCATCATTCTACCACAGTTCCCTGAACATCGCTATCAAGATGTTAGCTGCGTGACCACTTTAGAATTATCTTTGATAAGCTATCAATAGACTTATTCATATCAGTGTCTTTTTGCTCACACGAAGCATCTGACACCAATATTCCATCTAACCACATCCCAGATTTAAGCTTATATGGCAGATATTTCCACCATATACCTATTCAGGTAAAGACAAGTTATCAAATTAGTGAATTGAGAATGATTTCACTCGTACGGTTTTTGAAATATACGTTTCAGATGTCGGTACCACTTCGATGGGCCAGTTTACTGCAAAGTTCAATCATTGATTTCAATCGCCTGGCACCACCTCTACAAGATGCTTTATTTGAAAGCAAGCTACGTCCAGCCTCTCAAGTAATCTTTTTTCGCAAAAAAATTTATAAACAATGTGAAATTGAAAAAGTTTGGAAGAACTTCATTAAATATATTTTAAAATTCTAAAGTTTTTAAATTTCTTTGGGATATTTTCAATGTTATTTTATTGAATACTTGCAGAATATTATACAATTATTGAAACTATTGGAGAAATCAGGTATTTTAAGCAGTAATTTTGTGGCATTTCTATCGTCAGCATTATCAGATATGTTCAATCTTTCATCTCATTCATCATCCTTGCTTATGCGCGTTAGATTTATAACGCTTAAACTGGAAGAAATTCTACAGGTATAATTTAAATAGCTCAAACTTAATAGTGAAATTCGGGAAATCTGAAATTTAAACTTTGAAGAAAAGTTTAATAACTAAATAGTTCTAGTGCTTCTCATTCGACCGTTTTGTTGTTGTTTCCAATGAGGAAGAAATGATCGATCGTGCCTTGTGTTTAATGGATCACAAGCAGTACATGGCTGGGATTGTTTTCCTACAGATCAATGAAAATTCTACAAATTTTCCACCTGTAATAACATACAAAATTCGTTATCCACCTGATTATATTGACTGTAAGTTTGATATTGGAGAAAAGTTATACCTTTCTTCAGTTCAGAGTGGTGCAATTTGTCGTATTTTCAGCAACACGAGATCTAATGGATTCATTTGGTCGTCAAATTTCACGTGATAATTATTTGATCGATTTGAAATATCTAACTTCTGGATTTAGTTTCCTTCAAGAAGCTATTGATAAAATTCTCATCGAAAATGCTACCGGTCGCAAGTACTCGACGGGTTTGTTTGCGCAACAGGAACCATATAAATGTGCTGAGATTGATAAGTATGACTTCAAATTATATCACTGCATCAATTAATTTAAGAATTTAAACAATCTTAAGTCTTATTGATAGATCATTTTAAGTGTGTCGGAATATGTTGAGATTTGAACGAGACAAACAGTTTAAAATAGGCAAGAAAAAATGAAGAATGAGAAAAATAATAGTAAGATGGAGGAATGAAAGTTAATAATAAGTTATTCATTATTATACCATAGTTCCCTGAACATCGCTATCAACGTGTTAGCTGCATAATCACTTTAGAATTATCTCTGATAAACTGTCAATAGTTTATTCATATCAGTGTCTTTTTGCTCATATGAAGCATCTGACATCAATATTCCATCTAATTACATCCCAGATTTTGTTATCCTGAAACCACAATAAGCTTATAAGGCAGATATTTCCACCATATACCTATTCAAGTAAAGAGAAGTTATCAAATTAGTATGAAAAAGAAAGCCTTCCAAGAAGTCAAGCCTTTTTTCAGGTTTTATATATTGAATTTTTTGGGAATGTTTGTTATTCTATCGTGGATGTTGCCATCAGCATTGCTTGTTAAAAATATTGTTTATGAAAAAGAGATGCGATTAAAAGAAATGATGAGAATTATGGGTCTCCGTGATTCGATCCATTGGATTTCCTGGAGTTTACATTCTTTCATTCTTACTTTTATCTCCATTCTCTTCATTTCCATTTTACTTAAGGTTTTTATTCAATAAAAAACAATTTCATTTTCAAAATAATATTGCGCAAATTTGCTCCAAAATAATCGTTTTTTTCTCTCCAATTCAGCATATAATAGTTAATATGCGGGGAAATCTTTTTCTTTACTTTTATAATGTTACCGGAAGATAAATGCTCTGCTCTATCCGGTATTACGGTTACAGTACTTCGGGTTAAGGTTTGCTAAAGGGGGAAAAAATTGAAGTCTTAAAAATTGAGCAATGTAAATTGATTGAGAGTAATGAAACAATTTTTATTCGGTAAAACGAAAGTTTGAAATATTGAATAAGTTTAAATTTCAGTATGGAAAACTTTTGCCAGTAACAAATTTCTCGGTTCTGATTATTTATTTTGCACTCTTTTCGATAGCTTGTATAGCACAATGTATCTTCATTTCAACATTATTTTCTCAAACAAATATAGCATCATCTAGCACTGCTGGATTATTTTTTCTTTTCTTCTTTCCGTATCAAATATCTTTCCGGACACAATCTTTAACCTTTATAACAATTACGGTAAGTATTGTTTGGAACGGTTACAGTATTCTCGTATTTAAGTAAAATAAAATGACAATAATAGTTTTTCTGATTGACATTTTCAAATTTTCATTATTAGATTTCGATATGATTTCTTTCAGTTACTTTTTCCTCAAACAGCAGTAGCGTATGGTTTTGAACTGATCTATCTGGCAGATAACAATTATATAACTGATTGGTCATCGCTTCTTTCTATTCATATTTCCGGTTAGTGAGAGATTTGTCGGATTCGAATTTTTCACTATGATAAAATTATCATTTCGAATCGGAAATCGGTCTGGAAGTCGATCTTACTGAGCATTAACTGAGTATTCCTACTCAAAATTAATTGTTTCTAATGTTCTAAAATCAAAGGAAGCTTCCATAGAGCTAAATCATAACTCGAAATATGAACTATCAGAATTTCAGCTCTCTTCTTTCTAATAAACTAATTGGTATTTATGATATCAATGAAATCAAAAACGCTCATGAAAGATATCATTATTACTTATTTAACTCACTTAAGATTGTGGAAGCAACTCCGACAGGAAGTATTTATGATAGATAGTGATAATAGTAACTCTTTTTATAAATTTATGATTCTTCAAATGATAATGAAATTTTTTAAATTGATTACAACAGGGTTACGAATTACTTTATCGACAGTACTAGCAGCATTTACATTGGACACATTCATTTATATTTCTTTGGCTTGGTATATCAGTGTTGTTTTTCCGGGTAAGTCCGATACTGCCTGAATTTCAACATGATGATCTGTGGCAATGATTTAACCATTTTCCTAAATCATGATTCTAAATTATGGTTGCTACTCTCTAACAATTATTATAATTAAGACTTTAATTATAGGTACTTACGGTGTCCCACAACCATTCTACTTTTTTCTCACTAAACGATACTGGTTAGGTGATAATTACGTGATAAGATCTGTATCAGATGCTGAGATAACTCCCATTGAAGCATCAGGTAAAAACTTATCTGATCTATGGAAATGGAAGTAATTTTATATTTTCATTTTGAAATTTGGTGATTAGTATTGCATTAGTCATAATTATTGTCTTGTTTATTATTATGATTTTTAAAATCATAATCTTCATCATTGCAATATTGCAGATAATTATGAACAAGAACCGATTGATTTGAAGCTTACGGTAGACATTTGTAGTCTTGTCAAAGTTTATGGAAATAGGACGAAAGCGGTAAATTATAACTTTATTTTTAATGCAGTGAGGGACTTGATTTTTCTCGAATTAACAGTTAACCAGATAAGGACTTTCTGACAGATCAGTTCAGATCAAAAGTACACGAGTAGAATTCTGACAAATACATTAACTGTTAGATTTAATGATGTATTATTAGATAGATATCTTTTTAGCTATCTTTTAATTATTGGAAGGAATTTGGACAAGTACATCTTTTGAAGAATGCCGCTAATTAGTTTCAGTTAGATGGCTTAAATATGCGATTCTACGAATCACAGATAACTGCTCTACTTGGACATAATGGTGCAGGAAAAACAACAGCTATGTATGGTTACTTTGAAAAGTTTGCCACAGTCTGAAAAATTGATATCAAGTTGAGAAATATATCTGGAAAGGAAACTTCATTTATGTAATAATTTTCAGCTCAATTTTGACTGGTTTATCACAACCAACATCAGGTACAATGTTTGTTTATGGTTTAAACATCAAAAAATATATGCATATCATACGTCATTCCATCGGTTTATGTCCACAGCATAATACTCTCTTCGATAAGTAAGTTTCGTTCATTTTTGATTACATATTTGGACTACTATGTATGGACAGTTTGTAGATGTCCAATACTTAGAACACTTGAGTGGTAATCTCAACAAATAGGTTCTCGTACCGGATGTTATTTGTTGCTTTAATCTATCACAAGCTCATCTACTATTCATGTCTTCAGTGTTAGGTTGTTTTAGGTTGACTGTCATCGAACAACTGAAATTTTATGGCACTTTAAAGAGTATTCCAAGCGATCGACTTAATGACGAGGTTGACGAAACCATAGAGGATCTTGGTTTAACCGCCTCAAAAGACAAACTTGTCAGTTATCTTTCGGGTACACTTTTTAATAAAATCATAGTAGTACAATTAGTGTATTAAAACAATACTTTACGTCAGATTATTTGCAGATGGTATGAAACGTACGTTATGCATCGGTATTGCTTTAATTGGTGATTCAAAGTTAGTAATTCTCGATGAACCTACAGCTGGTGTGGATCCCCGTGCCAGGCGTTCCATTTGGGATATCTTGATCAGAAATAAAAAAGGCTTGCTTTCAGTTAAAAATTTTTAATATATTAAAAAAAAAATTAAGTAAGTGGACATCTAAGTAACTACGTCAAAATTCAGTTTACAATGGTATCTGGTAGTACTAAAAAGTTAGGCAGAAATGATTTTCTTATTTTTGTGGAACGAAGACTATGGTCATTAATGCCTAAGTTTCTGGTAAATCTCAAAATTTAGAAAGAGTAAATAACTTTCTCTAGGACGTACAATAATCCTATCAACACATCACATGGATGAAGCAGATTTATTAGCCGATCGTATTGCTATAATATCAGAAGGGCAACTTCAGGTTGCAGGCTCATCGTTATTTCTCAAAAAGAAATTTGGAAATGGCCTGTATTTGAATATTTTAAAAACATCGGTATTTGTTTTTTCTTTTTCCTTTTTTTTTTAATAGCTATTCCCGAAATTCAATAAAATTTAAAATGCGAGTTTCACTATGCATTTGTTAATTGCATATAATTAAAGAAAGCATTGGATTTCTCTCAAATTTTATAACCAGTATGTTCCACTTTATTTTTTAACTTTTTAGAGTACCAAAGAAGTATTTGAAAGTTCTATGGAAAAGTTTTTGATGAAACAAACTAATGAACAATGTATGCTTGTGGAAAAGTATGAAAATGAAGCATTGTATCGGTTGCCTATCAATTTAACTGCGCATGAATTAAAAGAGTTGACTTTTTTTTTTTAATTGGACAATTCGAAAACTTCTTGTCATTTTTTGCTTAAAATATAACTGAAGCAGAAAAAAGAAAATTTGGTTTCTTTTTGCATAAAAAAAAAAGAAACTTCAAAACATCGAAACATATAAATAAATATTTTAGTGAGATTTCTTACTCTTTTATTGCTTTCTACTTTTATCTTCTTATCCTTTTTCCTCTTATTTTATTAAATAATTTATAACTTTTAAATGTTATTCAAAATTAATTCAAAACTGTTTATTTAAAATCTTAATTAATTATAGATTATTTGAAAAAATTGAAGAAGCAAAACATGAATTGAATGTTACAAATTATAGTATCACTGCTCCAACACTTCAGCAGGTAGTTATTTGAATTTTAATTTTAAATTTAGCAATTTAATTGCCATCAAGTGAAAAGATAAAATGTTTTGGCCTAATCACCTCCCCATTAAAATTTAATTGTGTTCTGAAATTCCGAAAAGAAACTATGGATTCAAAAATTTTTTAAATGTATTTGTTCGTTTTTCCATACAATCAACTCTAATTTAATTACTGTCTTCAATGAAATAGCTCATTTCTTCGGAATATCTTACAGATTTTCTTGCAATTAGCGCCAACCGAAGAACAAGCTTTGAAAAAAGATTATGGTAGATGTTGCTGTCCTAACCTTTCCAGAAGACTTCGTAGTATTCTATACTCTGTCAACGAAAACATCCTGGATAACCCGACAAATGCATCACTTCCAGTATTTGTAACAGGTGCTTAATGATTACAGCTCATTACCGCTCTTCGCTTTTGCCCTTCATTTTTCACGTTTCAAACAATGTTTACTTCGAAATACATGACCTTGGCTTAGCGCACTCTTTAAGTAATTTTATGAAAGTGACTATGATTAAACTCTGTGACAAAAATATTTAAAATAATGAAGATATAAATAGATTTTTTAATTAAGCTCAATGAAATTCAAATTATAGATCAATGTTTGGGAAATATGAAAATTTATAGGAGAAATTGAAGTTAGTTACCTTGAGTTATACTGAAATTAAAACTCTTTCTACAGGTCATGAACATCCAGCCATAGAATATATACACGGTAAAGCTGTTATACGGAAGCAGCATTTTAGAACTGTTATCAACAAACGTTTGAATGAATCCAAGCGAAGCATTATCATCATATTCTTTGAGGTTTGAGTTGGAATATTTTTGCTATTTGAATGATATCCTGATATCACAGTTAACATACGTTAAAAATGCTCTAGGGAAGATAAGCTTAAAATAATTCTCTTAATAAGTAAAGTTGCTGAGGC
This sequence comes from Loa loa, assembly GCF_000183805.2. NCBI lineage: Eukaryota > Metazoa > Nematoda > Chromadorea > Rhabditida > Onchocercidae > Loa > Loa loa. Next base: position 47,693 of record NW_018108529.1, read on the forward strand.
CACAACAAAATATTTGAATAATGTCTGATTACTGTGGTTCTGTTTGTAACAATATTTGTAATTCTTCAATTTTTATTATCAATGTTAAATATTTTCAGTTTCTAATACCAATTTTTTTGATATTTGGAGCCGAAATATATAGCAAACTTCTTAGTAAACATTATTCAAACTACAGACCGGAAACTGCACCTCCCTTGGAATTGATCAGTGGAATTTATGGAAACTGGACGTTAAGTTATTTCAGGTTTGATCATCAAATGAAATAATAATTCATTGCATTAAATAATCTCTCCTCCTATAAACTGTTGTAAATCATTTTTATTGATATTTAAAGTTACCCTTGCCGTTACATCAGTAATCGATAATTACTGATGATACTCTCTGATCGTTGTGCAAAATAACTAGAGGATGTGTTGATATTTCAGTCTCGAAAACCAAAATAAAGCTACAAAAGGTCGAAAGTATCTAAAAGCTATAACAGCATTTCCAGGGACTGATGTCCGATGCATCAATCATAGTCCTGTCAGGTAAGTGTTATTATCACCAGCAATTTCAGTTTCAAAATTCAAAGATTTTAAAGTTTAAATTGCCTTTCAAATTCAAAGTTTTAGAGGACGTCTCATCTTTTTTTTGAATTTCAGTCCAACTTTGGATGGGATAATCTATCCTTGTTATGTCAATGCTACTTTCTTAACGAACCTCAGTCTGCCATCAGAATTAGCTCCTTTTAATGTCCCACAAAAGTATGCTTTGTTTGATTTAGTACATTCCAATAATTTATGCAAATTAGATGAATTTGTAAATTTTATGTGAATCAGATGAATTTAAAATTATTCAAATTGCTTAAGCTTTTCAAAATTATGAATTCAAAAAATATTCCATTTGAAATGGGATAAAAAGAGACAGAGAAAGTGAACAAATGGAGAAAGATATATCTCAAATTCACTGATTAATATTGCTAAATATCCAAATACTTTTAAATAACTTATTTTAATTGAATTTCAAATTTATTCTAATTTTAAATTCAACAACTAAAGCATTTATTTTACATCGATGAGATTTCTTTTCAAGATGTGGTTGTGATTCATCAGGTTGGAATTGTACAACAGCAAATGATTTTAATTATGAATTGAGTAATGTGACACTTCCCACTGCTAATGTCATTTATGATGTTACTTATCGCAATATTTCACAGTTTCGATTGCTTACTTCTGATTTAACTATCAAAAATCCGTTCATGTTAGTTGTCACTCTTTTTTAGAACTTAAAAAAATTTCAAGCGGGTGTTTTGTTTTAGTTTTTTAATCCATAAAAGTGACGTTCACTGTAATGACATGCACAGACAGTCTGAGTACTATTAATTATTACTTGACATTTTATTATTTTTCGTAGAAGCTTCATTCATTAATTAGCTATCGTGTAATTTTGGTACTCATAGTAATGACATTTATCATTCAATTTGAATTTTCAAAAAAAAAAACTTTGTCAAACCATTGTTTTTACATTTAATTAAGGGTCGGTGGTTGGCAGTTTGCGCAGTTTAGTGTGGTTGCCTTGAATGATACAGAAAAGTTACATGCACAAATTGGTTGGCATAATTCATGTAAGTATTAACTTTTCGATTTTCCAAAATTTATTTTTTGGAAATATTTGAAAAATGGAATCCATAATAATAAAATTGCAATGTTATACAGTGACCTAAGCTTAATTCATGAATTTTTAGCTATGAAATTTAGGCATTTCGAAGTTATTCATGAAAGGCTTGTTTGTTTTATGCCTTTTCTTCATCATTATTTTAGTGAGTTTTATGAAGAAAGCAACAGAAATATGGGAAATCGATTGGCAACGTGCTGCACTCAATGTAAGCTTTGTCGAGAATCCATTTAGTCCTCGGAATAAAACTTTTAAGGATCTTATTGCTACTTCAATGGCAAATTTTGATACGGAAGAGAACAGTAAGGTAATTAATTTTAATATTTTATAGGTAAATTCAAGATGGACACCTCTGAGTTTATCAGCAGTTTTTTATTAATAGTAAGTACAAAAAAAAGCGAGAAGAAAAAAATGGTGTCGCGTAGGAATGGATTATTGAAGTTGAAGTAACAAAGTTGGAAGGAAGTTACGAGTTCATGAAGTTCACTACATTGTCGTGGAGATGCTGACCATACTGCTTCGGAAACGTTGCAAAAAGTTCTACAGATTAGGTAGATTGTTAAGGAAAAGAAGAACCATTAGTTATATTAATGAAAATTAATGAATCATATTACTGATAAAAAAAGTACTAATTCAGGTATGGTAAGAAAATATGTCGGATGAGATATATTAAATAATAAACTTTGATATATTAAAAAGTACAATCAGTGTTAAACTGATTATGTCAATAAATTGATAAGTGATAAGGAAATATGTTTAAGGTATGGTACAACAACAAATTGTGGCATTCATTGCCCATTTCCATCAATGCTTATCATAATGCAATTTTACGCTCTGAAAGTTCGGTGGATCCTGCAACTATTGGAATTCTCACTTACTCACATCCAATGAACTATAGCTTATCATCATACATTGATAGCATCCCACTGTAAGTTATCATTTAATATACAACAATGAAGATTACAAATAAGGTCATTCGTTGCTGTCTTATAGCCATTTTATGGTTCCCAAGCTAATCAGATTTCCAGTAATTTACGTACCTTTAAAAGTATCTCTCTAAATGGATACATGTCTTTTTCGACAGCTCTGATTATACTTAGGTTTTTCAAGCATATGTACCGCTATCTTTCATAAATAATATGAACAGTGCTAGGGATTTCTAGAATCTATCAACTGGTTACAGCAAATTAGTTATCCAGATTGGTTTTATGAAGGAGCCGATTGAGATGTGACAATGATCAAAAAACTGAAATAAAAAATTGTATAATGTTTTTCTCCGATTATTTACCATCAAAAGAAGGAGAAATTTTATTCAAATGGTGTATTTGTATTTCAGGATTCGCATAATATCTTTCCGGATAATTTTATTACTATTAACTGTTTCACTTGTTACTGCATGCTTTTGTTTATCACTTGTTGAAGAACGTATATCATTTAGTAAACATTTGCAAATGATCTCAGGTCTTACACCTTTCATTTACTGGTTCGCTAATTTCATCGTTGATATTGTAAGTTTTCATTTTCCTCTTATCAATCTCTCTTTAATTTCAAGTTAGGAAGAAATTTTTTAATAATGAAACAATAAATGAAGTATTACTATTAGTATTTCTTATAATTAATATTCTGTTTCAGATAACATATTTAATAGTTACTGCTATTATTATCATTTCATATAACATCATGGCAGTTGGTCATTTTGTTATTACTCCTTACTATTCTGCTTCACTTTTCGTTCTACTATTTTGTGCTGGGTAAACTTCCTTTTTTTTTATAAACGTTCCAGAAGAAAAAAAAAACTTCTGAAAGTTCAATCAATAATTTCATTTCTTTTAGCTTATCACTAATTTCTCTCACCTATGTGTGTCAAGCACTCTTCAACCTACCATCATTAGCATATATTGTTATTGGTATTGGATTTTTTTTTATCGGCGCAAATTGCACCACTATAGTGATTTTCTTAGAGAATCAATTGTTAAAGGTTACCCAGTTTTTTTCAAATCTGGGAAATCTCAGATTCTTTCAATTATTTTTTG
>NW_018108529.1:51523-65617 GCF_000183805.2 Loa loa
AGTATTTCTTATAATTAATATTCTGTTTCAGATAACATATTTTAATAGTTACTGCTATTATTATCATTTCATATAACATTCATGGCAGTTGGTCATTTTGTTATTACTCCTTACTATTCTGCTTCACTTTTCGTTCTACTATTTTAGTGCTGGGTAAACTTCCTTTTTTTTTTATAAACGTTCCAGAAGAAAAAAAAAAACTTCTGAAAGTTCAATCAATAATTTCATTTCTTTTAGCTTATCACTAATTTCTCTCACCTATGTGTGTCAAGCACTCTTCAACCTACCATCATTAGCATATATTGTTATTGGTATTGGATTTTTTTTTATCGGCGCAAATTGCACCACTATAGTGATTTTCTTAGAGAATCAATTGTTAAAGGTTACCCAGTTTTTTTCAAATCTGGGAAATCTCAGATTCTTTCAATTATTTTTTGTTTAAATCTCAAAAAGATTTTTAATAGAACTTTGGAAGTATTGAAAAATAATATTCATTCTGTATTGATGGAAGGAATTCGAAATGATTTAACATTTTTAGGATGAAGCGCTAATAATGGCTTATAAAATTTGTAGTGTATTGTTTATAGCATTTCCCCATTACAACCTTGGAATGGCTGCTTATCGCCTGAGTTTTGTTGGTGTATTACGAATGCAAAGTGAACTATATCTTAGTATGTTTCAGTATTATTTCTGTGCAATGGTACCATTCGAGTGTTTTTATCAGTTTCTTAAAAATTGATATTATTAAAGGTGACTAAATAATGTCAAATGCATCCGCTGATCTTATCACTTTTCCATCTTCATTATTTGCTAATGAACTTTTGAATTTCAGAGGATATAAATCGAAAAGATCAAATTAACTATCTACCGTTACCCAATCCGCTTGAGTGGCATTTAATGGGAAAGCATTTAATAGCACTTATCATAGAATTTTGTTTCTGTTCACTGATCTTACTCTTAATTGAATATCGTCATCGTCTGAGCTCATGGATAAAGTAGGTAATTTGCATGTTAACAAAGGATGGACAGTACTTTAATTAGTCTTTGGTAAAATTTTTTTAAATTATCATCCGACGAAGTTCTATAACTGTTAATTCATTTAAGATTAAAGGAAATCGCTACTGTTAGCAAATTTGTTGAATTTTTCAAAGTTTTAAAGAAAAAAGGAGCATAATTCGGGAAATAAGATTTTGCAGCAAAACATCTGACAAGTAACTCACAGATGAAGGTGATATCAGCAGCCTATGATAATGATGAGGAACATAAGTAAGGTCAAAAGTCATCGGTTGATCTGTTGAAATTTTTGGAATCTAGTACAAATGCATTGATAAATTTAGTTGGTGATGCTGAAATATCTGCAGATATCGCGAATCTGTGCAGACAATGCAACTGATTGCTAACACAGAAGAGTCTGAATTGGATGAAGACGTTAAGATGGAACAAGTACGAGCAGATGGATTAAGTTTGGAACCAAACGATGACCATAGACTGATTGTTAACGGTGTATCAAAGGTATAGAACAAGTTGTGGTCATTTTTTACAGTTGAAAACTTGCTACCATTTTAATATTTTCACTTTAATCAGCTATGGTCACTTCTTTTAGTTGAGAATTTGTTAACAATGCATGAATGACCCTGATGATGACATTTTGTTTTTAGTCCTATGATGGACAAACATTAGCAGTGCGTAATGTTTCATTCGCGGTCAAAAATGGTGAATGTTTCGGACTATTAGGTGTAAATGGAGCCGGTAAAACGTCAATGTTTCGTATGTTGACCGGACAAGTACCGATTGGTGCTGGAGATATACTTATTAACAGCAAAAGGTTTCTATTCCGGAAGATTTTTCATAATTTTTACTGATTAAAAGGTAAAACGATGAAAGTTTATTCATTTCCTTTGCTAACTTATTATTTTTTGTAAATTTTTCAGGAAAAAATATTCTCTTCCATGACAATATAAACACTACCATCACTTATTAATTGTTATTATATATTTCTTAGAAGAAGCTAATATCGGATGAAGATTTGCTGAGTAGAAAAAAGCACAAGAAAACGACAATAATTTTTTAGTATTCAATGTATGAGTTCAAGTAGTTTGACCAGTTTTGGCTACTGTCCACAGTTTGATGCATTAAATCCAAAATTAACAGCAAGGGAACATCTTCGTCATTATTCGCTTCTTCGTGGTATCAAGAAAGACGATGTTGATATGGTAAGCTATCCTGTCATATTTATTGACAATGATGACATGAATGTCATTCATGGCGATTTCTCCGTTGGCTTATTTAACGCTCAGCAGATATTATATGTTTGACTACTCTTAACATTCCATAGTTATTATTGCTTACGTAACATGAAATGATGATTGATTCAACGGAAAACACATCAAACTGAATTAGTTTTTTCTTTCGTAATTTCAAAAACTTATCATTTGCTACCAATTTTAGGTGATAAATTGGGCACTGAATGAGCTACAATTGAATTCTTATGCGGATGAGATTGTTTCAAATTATTCCGGTGGTAATAAGCGCAAATTATCAGTTGCGATTGCTCTTGTGGCCGATCCGCCATTATTACTGCTTGTAATCTAATTTTTAAGTGGAAAGAAAATGAAATAAATTTGACTTAACCAATTAAAACATCGAATGACATTTCGTTCGTTCCGATAATTCTCAAATCTATTCATCCATCCTTCAAATCTTTAGTATATCTCAACGATACTGAAATATGACTGAACAAATATGATAAAAATTACTTATTTAATCAATCATGCATTTACCGCCTTATTAAGATTATTTCACAATCATTTCTTCTTCATTATACTTCTAATTTCAATTTTCGCTTTCAAATTTTTGAAGGACGAACCGAGCGCTGGAATGGATCCATTAGCTCAACGTTTCATGTGGAATGTCTTGCTAGCACTACGAAAGAATAAACGTGCAATGGTGATAACATCACATAGCATGGAGGAATGTGAAATACTTTGCAATCGAGTAGCAATAATGAATCATGGACAGCTTCGATGTGTCGGATCAATTCAACATCTGAAACATAGGTCTTCATCTTTTTGTCAATCAATATTGATATGGAATAGATTTAACTGATTTAAGTATCTAATTTTATCTTTCATGCTCCATTAATCCTGAACTGTTTGAGAAATGTATCGAACATTGAAAGTATTTCTTTTCTCGCCCCTTTAACCTGCTATTTTTTAGTTTATTATCTTATTATCATAAGAGATTCCAGTCGTTGAAGTAGCACTGACAACCAACTCCTATCACTCCTGTTCATTTTATTATTAGGAATATTAGAAGTTTGAATGATAATATTACTCGATATTACTACAAAGTAATTGGTGTAATTCATCACATTTGATATTTTTGCTATCAGATCATTGATTTTAAGAAAGATGTTTTTTAGATTTGGTGAAGGATATACACTAACAATCAGATTACCAACGAATGAAAGTATCAGTAAAGTTCAAAATTCCATGAAAATTCTTCTGCCTGCTGCACGAGTAAGTTTTCAAAACTGCAATGTATTAAAGTCTCAACAAATTTTCAGGTGTTAAAATTGTAGATTTTGGTGGATTATTATTTCGCTTTCTGCTTCAAGTTGCCAACTGCACTTCTTTCAATCTCACCTTACTAATGTCTAGTTTTTTTCAGTTGGAAGCTGTACATTTTTTAACTATGTTTTATCAAATCCCGAATGTATCTTGTACCATTGCAAACGTATACGATGTGATATGCAAAGTTAGTTATTGATTGGGAAAATTATGAATAAGAGACTGGACCAAAGTCATTAGTTCTATAATAGAAATAGAATGAGAGACTGAAGAACTCCGTTAAAACAGTTTTCAAGTTTTGACCTCGTTTTGGTATCGTTGAAAAACCAAACTTTAATTTAAATTTATTGAATTTATTACAGATATACTCAAATTATATTTCAATTAAAGCATAATGTCTCATTTCAAGCTGGATTTAAATTATAATCCTGGATTTCAAATTCATCGAAGATTTAGCAGTTTAAATTAATGGCATGACATTACGGAGTAATTAGCAGTTCATTATAATTAAATACGAGTCGTTATAGATGCAAGGAACTATACAAATTGATGATTATTCATTATCGCAAACAACATTGGATGATATGTTTGTTTCATTTGTCAGCACCTCGTCCAATAAAAATGATGGTTGAACAATACCATCAAATGTCAGTTGAATTCAGTGGAAGTCAGCAGTGTTCTCGCTACTTTGTTGAAGCATTTTTTTGTCTTTTCGAAATCCTCCCAGTAATTATTTATTTAAATTGTAAAGAAAATGTTTAAACCAAGAGTTAGAAAAATAATTGGAAATCGTTTAAAATCAAGTAGTAATTACAAACTAAAAATATTCAAGAAGAAAACCAATCTCCACGTTACTTCTAACACAAGCGTTCATTTTCATTTCTCTTTGATCTATGATGAATCCACACTGTAACTTTGCAGCTTTATTCTTATAACGTACATTGTTGGCAGAGTATTCCTTTCACTTTTCTCTTCTATTACATAGAATTTGAAAATCGTGACTTCAGACACTCTCCTTTTGCTTCCACAATCTCACATAAGATTTCTCTAAAGAGACCTACTTTTCGCACTGATTGGTAAATGATCTCATAGAAATTACCAATGGTCCATTATCGTAATTTACGTTGTTTCTGTTATTACCTTCATTTTTCCATTAAATTTATTTCATAAAGGTAAAATTTTAATACTTTGCAAATATTATCTTATAAAAGAAATACCATACCAAACCATATGCCAATAAAGCGCTTTCAAAATGGAGAACGATTACATGTTGCAACTTACTATACCACACTTGAAAGAACAATTTTCTTTCATTTCTTTGCCCTAACTTGTCCTACATTAAGTTATATGTCAATTTCTCAAAAATCCTTAAGTTTGCTTGTACATGATAAATCAATTGTTACAATAAAGACAAATAGTTCAGGCTGCTAATGCTATAACTTCATGATCTTTAGCTCTGCTTTGTTCACATCTTTTTACATGTTACTAATCTATCTTCTAAAACAGTTCGTGGATCACTACTTAATCTTGAGGAAAAAAAAAACAAGTTATAGTAGCTAGTAGATACGCATCACTACGCATTTTTTCGCACAACTGGACCAAAAGCATTAATGCCTCCAAGCCGTGAGTTTGGAGACGAAGGCGCATCGCCAATAAAGTTCTATAAATAGTATGAATATTACTGAGATCTTGCAACGAACATTTAATTCATTCTTTATTTTGCAAAAGTGCAAGGAACGGATGTTCATGAAGAAAATGTACCTATCATTATTAGATTAAGTTTGGTCTATCTCGACTTATATTCTTCACTTCTTATCTACTACTATGGTAAGTTAATCAGTTGAAAATTTGAAAAATTGATTTTTTCTTCAAAACGGCAACACTTACTTGATCATCATATGTTTCCGCTCGAACGTAGTGATCCCTAGAAAATGTTGCTACGACATACATTGAATTTTAAGTTAGTCTGCGAAATAAAGATTTTGCTATTATGTTATCCTTCGAGAAATTCTCATTACTTTAAATGCACATTAAAATTAGAAATATCATCGTGGTAGCTAATACTAACAGGAAAATTTTGAAATTTAAGGGATATACATATTATCAAATGATGTTCTTATATCCTAAGTTTATCTCCAACTGTCATAAGTGTATTCATATAGTTCCAATGTTCAAAAGCTTTGATTAAATATGAATCAATGAATACCTAATGGCTTTGCTCAGAGCACTGAAATACGCTTCGAGTTCGCTAAAACTTTCTGGCTCAAAGTCAATAAAAACAGTTAATGTACCAACCTTTTACATCTGTTCATAATAAACCAAATTTCACGCGTGAGATCACTTGCAATTAATCCATTAACGCGGTCCTTTATAAACGACAGCAACAATATTCCATCAGGGCGGAGTACGTTTTCAGTAAAATTCAATAAAGAGCGTTTATCATTCGCATCAATGTAGGTATCACTAGCCTGAATGTCGCAAGAAGAATTACAACAAAGCTCCAAAATATTCCATATTTTAATTTAAATTGTAACCATAAATTACGATATTTCAAAAAATTTGAGAAGGTGGAAATACCTGTAACAAAGATAATACACGCGTGTAATGTAGATATGGGCAAAGCAGAAGTAACGTAGAATTTATTGCACTCACTGCGTCAATCAGCACCAGTGATAAAAGCCAGAACCAGAGTACCAAGTATAATTTTTCATTTAGCGCATTAATCATCAAAAAACACTGCATCGTGTGAGTATTTAGCTGGCCGATTTGCTGAAATCGTTAGTATTTTTACAGTAGTAAAATTCAAATAAATTCATATAATTATTCAGGTACATAACTCATTTATTCGCTAACATTATTAATTAAATCTATTCAAGTTAATTTCTGTAATTTGAAATAGTTAGGAATTTTATTTTTAGTTAAACGAATAGCCCACTAATCACGGGATAAGATTAGTTGATATGTTTTGACAGTTAACATTGCAAATAAGCCTCTTTTGAGTTCATGCTTAAAAGTGTCCAACCTAATCATATCGTTTATGCCAGCAAGTAAGCCTAGTTCTCCGCATTACAAAGTCCTCATTTTTATTCATAGCACGACTCAACTAGAAGTATTATAAAAAGGACATGTAAGCGTACAGCAATTTTGACATCGCAGAATGTTACCCGTGGAAATATACCCGATGTCTTCCAGTCGTTACCTTTAAGCATTTCCTCCATAAACTGGAATATGTCATAAATGGACATCCTTAAAGAAATGATTATTCTCCATATCCTTGAAAATTTTTCAAATTTTAATGAATTTGTAGCAAACTGGAACTTACACGGTAGCCCCAAAGCAAACAACCATCACCAACGAAATTATTTATGAGTAAAACTTGACATAAGCAACTGGTAAAATAGAACCATTTTACGACCGCATAAAAGTGATATGTCGAACAACACTCAGCAGTCTGTCTTCAAAAAAAGCAAAGGAAAAAAATCAGATAGAAATTACAAGTTCAAAAGACATTAAAAGTAGCCATCAACAATGTCGCTTCACAGTGAGTGCTTTGCCATACCACTTTTATATTTCATAGTTTAATATCGCAAGCTGCATATTTCTATTAGAAGTTTCCTTTTGCCATAAGGTAACTGTTATACCGCTAGCAGGAAGAGTCGTATTGAAACAGCAAGTCAAGGTGGTAAGTGAAATTGAAACTATAACCTTAAAATCAACCATTCAGGCTCACCTCATTTGCTTGTACTTGATATATCCAACTGCAAGGTTAGCGACTCTTCTGAGATGCTTCCGACGAACTGACAATGTCGTAATAGACGGTAATTCCATTGCTTCTTCCAGAACACAACGCATATCCAAATCTACATCGTAATTTTAAATTAATTTGAATTAAAAAAATTAATTGGTTATCGTATTCAGTGAAGCGAACTCATGTAAAACAATAATTCTGTCGTTCCTGACTATATCTTGAATTAAGTACAAGAAATTAGGAAAGTATGAGTGAAGAAGGTAGGCCAAGCTTTTCTGAATCACGGTTATTTTATTAAACTTGGAAAGTGACAAAAGAAAAATCAGTATTACTTACCACGTGTTGCTATAATAATGTTCCACAAAAATTTTGGCAAATAGCAAAGCAAAGCCTGCAGTAATAATACATAAGGCACCCACTGAAATAGAATTTCTTATAGGGTTAACTTTAGCGTGTGCAATTTGATCATATAAATTTGTCAATTTTATCATATTAAATAGGTGTCTTTTATCCCAAATATGATTAAATTTCATGTAGCATGCTATTAATACCTCTACTTAGCTTATTTCCTTGTTTAAAACAAAAACATAATTGGAATTCCAGAATGGAATATGTCCAAAACAGGAGAACTTATCTGATAATAGACAATTTCCTCTTTAAGAACATTCATTGCTTCACCTTTTACAATAATTCTACTTGTATTTACCATATATGTATTGCTTACGAAACAGTAATCCTGTACATATTCAACCCATGTACCTACAATCATTTCAGGTAAAAATTTCTTCAAAATCAACTATTTGAAAGATTAAGACAATCCAGGAACTTTTAAAACACAATACGATATATTTAGCCATGTTCCAAAACGTGAAAACATGCAAACAACAACGTTACTATCAATATGCATAACTCATTCTAATCAGTAATACTGATATAGTTATCACAAGTGTCAACACTATTCAGCGCACCTATCCAAATAACCCGGTCTTTTTCTAATGAATATATTCTCTATTCTTATTTCACTTTAACTTCATTTGGAATTCTCATTTTATTTTCGCTGTTTTGATTTGAAAATTGCAAAGTCTTTATGTAATTCTTTAGGTCTAAATTTTTATTTAAAAATGACAAAACTATTTCAATCATTTCTTAAAATCTTAGAAAATACAAATCAAGATATTGTTCGGTTCGCAACAATTTATATCTGGAGGAATTTTAAATTTATGTCAACAAAGCGAATGGCGAACCTGGGAAGTGTGTAGGTGCCATACACTGAATTGCAGTACCGAAATGTTGTTTTGCTCCTGTAAGTGTTGCCAGAAACATGAATAGACCCACTGTATACACATAATTCAGGCGATCCACGAAATCGTCTGTAGGATCCGAATGTGCTGACACAAATTTGCTTGTTATTTCTTCAGGCCATACAAACATCTCCAATATTTTCCTCTTTGAAATTCAATTCTAAAATAAGCTTAAGCCTAGATCTGCTCTTATAGAATACAAAAATCCAATAAATCCTTAGAGTGAAAATTATTGATTTTTAGCAAATTTACATAAAACTAAAACATGACGTGTGCATGTCAAACGATGTTATACCTTATATGACAAAGACATGTTTTCCCAATCTCCATTAACAACAAACACAAAATTACACGTCAAGTCTATCCTCATTCTATTCAGCGCAATCTGAATGAATAAATATGACGTAAGTTTACATGTTCAGAACGCTAAATAAACCACTGTTCGTTAACGAAATGATGCCTTTTACATATTATAGTAGTAGTGCCAAAGGATTTTGAAATATCTAATCGAATAGTTCCTTTCATACGCTCTTTTCTAAATGATAACATTTCTAGCTTACTGAAAACATAATGATTCACGTAACCCACGTCATATATACAGATGTACGTCAAAAATAATGGGAAAGAAATGAAAACGGAACAAATACAAAAGAGAACTGACAAGCGCAACAGCCGCCTTTTAACCGTTTGCATATCGCACTGTTGAGAGTGAACGTAAAGGAAATACGCAGAAAAAAAAGCGAACGTACACAATACGGACGTACGTGGATATTCATTCAAACGTACGCAAATCTTCATTAAACGTACGCAGATAATCATCCAAACGTAAGAATAGTATCACCATTGTCAGCAAGGATGACAATAGATTACAAAACACTGACTGGTTAAGTAACAATATGTTTGTTTAGTCAATCTCTTAGCTTTTTTGGACACTGGCTGACATACAACGCTACCTCCTTAACTTGGCCATACCTTCTTTTCCATGACCTTAGCCATATCTTCACTTCTTTTCAGCCATGATATGCAAGATGTATTCAGTTTCGTTAGCGATATATCTGACCAACTTTTATTGAAAAATTTATTCCAAAGGATATACCAATGAACTTTTGAGAACTTCATTACATTTAATGAATGAATTTAGTAGCATCAATAAAGTTCAAATAATCTTCCGTGACCTTTTCATCCGATTTAACACAATGCACCTGAACAATATTCTTTAAAGTAAGAGTCCAGAAATAAGACTACCATTTCTCATTGCTTCATTCATAGCTACCGTAATCTGACTATTAAGTTCTCAAAAATTATCACCGATCCTTTATAGGGGAATAAATGAATTTAAAAAATAATACTAACTTACTAAACAGTCTAATTTGACTTTTTTTTTAAAAATATCTTGACATTAGTGTTTAGATAGTTTGACCTATAACTGAACTGACTTTGCTTGCTTTATTCAAGAATTCGCGTTCTTTCAGTGTCAAATCCAAACCTCTTGGCGTATATTCCGGCAACACGAATACTTTCTGAAGCTCAACCTGAGTCAGAAATCTGCTCATTAACCGCGGTCTACCATCGTTGCATGAATCCTCAATCAATAAGTTGGTGGAAATTTTAAAATCCACTCTTTTAAAAAATCACAAAGGTTCGTTTCCAAGAATCTAGTTTTTTTTTCAGTTTTTGACATTTTGAAAATCCAGAAATACTAAAATTTGTTTTTCCATCGAAATGGAAATTTTGAAATGTATTGTTTAAATATCCAAAAGCATATTGAAATAACTTCCCTCACCAACAAATCTCGATCTTCCAGAGCATCACTGGATGACTTACGGTAAAAGTCAACCAGAGTGCAGGATGTGAAGAAGTATATATAGGCGGTGACAGAAACCGCCATGAGTAAAATTGAGATAGGCATGAAAACCAGTACTGCATACCAGGTCTAAAATTTCATACCTTCCACATTCTGTTTTATTCTAAAAAATTAAGCTATCAGATTTATTGCTATCTTTTCAAATATTCTAGCACAGTGTATAAGTTGTCTGGTCTGTATGTTGATAAAATCTGATCTGTAATAAGCCAATATAGGATATTAGTCTAGATGAGGATGAAGCTTCATGAATAAGACTCCACATTTTCTTAACATTTTTCGACTAGCTTGACTACTGTTCACAATAAGATGTTTAGGTTGGAACTTCATGATGCTATGAAAAGGGATGTAAACTGACCCAATAATCAGGTAACAGAGGAGCCATATATTCGTGACCGCTCTTCACCTCAGTTCAACATCGAATGAGAAAATGATTTATAATTCTTATTTCGTTCTACCGGTAATTTTGTGACAATCAGCAATAACTACAGACATAAATTAACCTTTGAATCGTCATCAACTGTTTCCTATAACGTTCCATGTCCTTTATCATTATGCTGGTTTTCAGGTCAAAACCTTTTTACCAACCTTCTGCTTTTCTCTCATTTTACTTCAATCCTCTTTTAAAATGAAGATCTCTTCATGATTAGAAGAGGGAAGATAAAAAAAGGCGAAGGTTTCAGGAAAAAGCGAGGATTATATTTCTGACAAGAGAGACCACACAATAAATGAAATATTTATTTTTCCTGGAAATGTTATTCAAAACTGAATTATTCTGTTTCAGGAGTTGAGAAACAAATTATACAAATCCGGCCAGAGCCTGTAAACAGAAGTTACACAGCTGGATAAAAAAAAGTAGCAAAATATAAATCATGATACAATATTTAGGAAATGTATCCCAATACTCGAATGTATAAATAAATATTCGTAGTAAACAACAAAAAACAAGTTCTTTAATTACATACTGATTGGCTATCAATGAAGCTGGCTTGTGATATCTTTAAAACAATCATGAAGCTATGGAAAAAAAAAGAGAAAAACTGATCGCGATAAAATCGAAATCATCGCTACGCTTCCATAATTAAAGATCTTGATAACTTATTTATAATGCAGAAGATATGATCGAATTTTTTCATTTTTCTCTTCAAAGCACGCTCTTAATCTTCCTTTAACTTTTATTCAAATACCATACGTTTCTCATGTTAAGAATATCACCACAAATTTGACAAACTCTAACCGGTTTCTCAATACCGTATTTAAATATGGGCACTTCTTGTTCCGAACAACTTGCGCACACCAATCGTCCACAATGCCTAGAGTGTTTCATATTGTGGAGGTTTAAAAAATTACTCACCTCAGATATATTGCTTGAAGTTTGTAAAAACCATGTAATTTTAGGAGTCATCGCTTTACAATATTTCAGTAAAATGTATTTAATTTTCATATATGAAATTTTTGTTTTATGCGCAAGATCTAGAGATTAATAAGGGACTTGTACTAAAACACTTTTTCAAAAAGACAAGTAATTAGGATGAGGAAGAGTACATAAGTCGTATACAAATTAGTAATATAGTAAACGGACGAGAAAAGTAAAGGTTGTGAATGAAAAGAATGAAATTAAACAAACAAAGCATTGCAAAAGGACACTAGTTACCTCTAATCAGATGACTTGTTCAGTCACTTGAAAACCACTCATATGAAAAAAAAAAATAAAAGTACCTGCAATGATGTTTTCGCACTGTCAGAGAAAATTTCACTTCACACTCCGAACATGAATGGCCGTCAGCCCAACACGGTTCACGCTCCAGTTTATCTGAAGTATTATTTTTAAAAACTTTTTCCACGTTCTGTCCCATGAAATATACTAAGAAGATTGGAACCTTTTTTCTTAATCATTTCTTAGGAGCTCTTAAAAATATCTTTAAAGAATCAAAATTTCTGATAAATCCCTTTTACATGAATAAGTACTTCAGTTCAACTTTATAAGTAACAGCAAATTTCGAGATCAATAAGTGCAAACTACCCAATAATGAAAAAAGAAGCTGTTTTGTTGGCGTCACATGTTTGAAAACTGAGATACCAGCCTGAGTGACAATGCCCAAACAAACACCTTGACGTAGCAGTGCATGGCACATATTTTCATTTCCTTTCAAATATGACAACAAAAACACTGCAAGCAATAAATGCGCAAGTAAGCCTTATATTTGATGTGAACAATTGCATTCTAATTGTAAATAAAATAATACTGTGAGAACTAAGCTGTCTACAAAATTTGAATTGATATTTGAAGTATTCAACAAGTCTTCATAAATTAAATAGATCAAGATACATTCTGAATTCCAAATACTTTATCGATTTTTTAAGGTAATGCACTTTTAGTAACAGTAGTACAACACCAGCCACCGGAAGGAAAAAAGTACGGTAGCAGCCATTAGAAGGAAAGAAACTTAGTGGTGTCTTGGGACGTATACAAATGCGCATTACAAAGGGTTTTGTAGTTTAAACTATATTCAAATTTGCTGAAACTTAAATTCAATAAAGTAAAAGGAAACCTGTAAATCCATCCACATCTTTTGCATCCAAAGGAAACTGCGGATCAGCGTTCAAAAACATCTGTAGTATATCCAAAGAATTTGTTCTTGACAAATCTCCAGTAGTAAGGAACAAAGCATTTTGTTGCCTTGAAAAATACTCAATTTCTATACATTTAAATTATTTACAACAATAAAGATAAACAAATATTTAATCTCTGGTATGTTAATTGACGGCAAAACTGAAGACCAGTAAGCAATCAATCATAAGTTGTGTGGTCCTGAGGTAGGTAGCCTAAATCACTAGTTTTTCTGAACTAATAAATTAAAATGGATGGCCATCATCATGAGTAAAAGACAATACACAGTCATATGCAGTGTGTAATCGTATTATCACGTATACACTAATCATCTTGATGATATTTTCTACGGAAAAGAACTTTCTATAAATTACTACACACAAGCGAACATCAAAACTTACTTTTTATTCACAGCACGCAAATTTATCCGCGAGTCGCTAATTAGAACATTAACACAGGCTACACTTCCTTCTGATACCGCTCTATGCAACGCTAAAATCTTCAACAAATATTCGAAACGAGAAAACAATCACTATCGAAATTAGCGCTTTGTTTATAGTACATGAATAATTCCAGGAAATGTTATTATTTCGCAAAATTTATATGAAACTGAACTCAAATTTGATTTAAATTACCAGCTAAATTAGCTAAAATGACTGCGTTAAAATTGACTTACGAGTGTTGCCAAATACGTCTGGAATGTTAGGGTCGGCACCATTTTCCAGTAAAATCATACATAACGCTTCGCGATTATTATATGCAGCAACATGTAGAGGCGTAAAGCCATCAGCACTGGCTGCGTTGACATTAGCTCCAGCTAAAATCTGCAACACATCTCGCTGATTTATCCTACAATCAATCACTGACAACTCAATAGGAAGAATAAAGAGGAAAAAGCAGAAGATTTGGCTATTTATATATAAGCATATATATATATATATATATATATATATATATATATATATATATATATATATATATATATATATATATATATATATATA
>NW_018108529.1:65997-69788 GCF_000183805.2 Loa loa
ATATATATATATATATATATATATATATATATATATATATATATATATATATATATATATATATATATATATATATATATATATATATATATATATATATATATATACAGCTCTAGCAATATTTTCATTGTATGCTAAGTAAGTCTCAACATATCTTGATATTGTCGATGATTTTCATGGCTATTAAAACATAAAAATTCGAACTATAGAACTGGATTTCTCCCAATTCATAGACAAAATGTCTATTTTATCATTTGGTAAATGAATTTCAAGGGACAGTAGGTTAATATATGTTTCCAAGGATATACTAGAAGATAGAATTTTTCCAAAAATTTTTTCAAAGATTTTCTTGAGTAATTTCGTTGAATTTTATTGAATTGTTTCATGAAGGCAAGCAGATTTTGTAAGAAATTTGTAAGAACAATTAGCTAATATATTGTAAAAGCGAAATTAATTAAAACACCAAATTTAATGATTTACCAAATTTCGCATTATAATTTCACTGCCATACTGAGCACTAAGATGTAGCGCGGTAACACATGACTCATTCTGAGTATAAGCATTAACATCGAAACTGGTACTTATCAAGAAAAGTACTGATTCTAAATCAACTGCTTTCACTGTTTTGTGCAATAACATCTCTCCATTCATATCCACCTGTAAATCTAAACACACTAAAAACTTGAACATCAAAATCTAAACACCCTTTCCCACTAAATTTTTGATGCTACACACTTAAATATTGTTATATACTGAGTTCAAGAGAAAAGACCTGCGTGATTAAGTTCGGTGCTTTTTTGATAAGAGTCTCAGCCGCCAAATAATTACGTGTTTTGATCGCTACATCCAGGGGTGTATTTCCGTGACAATCCGTATCCAGAAGCAAACCAGGATTACAATTACTCAATAGTTCACTGAGGATTATCATGTTCTGTTTACAAACTGCTAAATGGATAGCCGAACAACCCTCTGCGTCCTAAAGTTCAAGAAAAATAACTTTGGAAATTCTGAAATAAGCAATAAGATGAGCGCAATAAAACTATTACCTTCCTGTCCAGTCTAGCTCCTCGTTCAATTAAGCACAGTGCAACATCGTTAAAGTCTAAACGAATGCAAGCAAGCAATGGAGTGTCTCTATTCCACTGCTCTCCATTAATCTCTATTTGTTCAGAGGCATCAATATCGCATCCACTACAATAGTTTAATTTACTTTCATTGTAAACTTAGATCCTCATAAAACCGGTATGTCGAAAACTCCAGAAGTCTCACAAAGACTTGGAAAGTCTGCTGTATTTGGCAAGTCAAGATTGCGCAATGCAAATCACAATTTCGTTAGTAAAGCAGGTTAAACTGAGAATTTTAATAAACGGCACCGTCAGCTTTTTGCTGTGTAAGGCCATATCTCATCTAAAGATGTGCCATTAGTAAACGTCATGTAAACACCCGCAAACGCCAAAATCCTTTACCATTACTATGGTTATTATGGTAAAGGATTTTCAAACGTTACCAGATTCCTGATTCTTGAAGAAACCACAAAGTTAACTGAAAAGTGAAGAGAAGAAAAAGGACGAAATAAATTGTAAAAAAAAAAATTAATCTCACGCATCAATCAAGAAAATGGCCGCGTCACGCAACTCTAAAGAGATCGCTTTGTGCAGCAGTGTTTGGCGACTTTTGCGACTTTCATTGCAAAACCAACCGTTCAGATCGCAACCATTCTCAATTAAGGCTTTCGCGACTTCAAATGAGCCTGAATCTAGTTATGCAGTGCTCCATATACTAAGCAGCCAAGACTTATATTCATTAAAAAACTCGTACATTTCACTTGATTTTTAGGAAAAAAACTGGGCAATTTAAAGTATTCAGCAGCTAACCCTGTTGCAAAGCTTCCCATAACAATGAAGCATTCATATACTTTCCGCTGTCTTCGGTAAAAGTACAAAGATGGCGAACAGTCTTGAGGAGCGAGAATTCAACAGCCAAAGAAAAACAGTCTTTCTCGAAAATGCTATAAAAGATTTATGCTATAAAAGATTTTGGAAAGGATGATCACGTGTGTAAAGAAATGCGTAATAATATTTTTAAAGAATTTTGACCTAACTATCAATAAGTGGAGTAATAAATTTAGAAAAATTGGACTTTTAACAAAAATCTGAAAACTTAAGGACAATGTAAGGAGTTCTTACCATCCTGAAATATCCGTTCCATGATTCAACAGAAATATTGCAGCGTCATCCAATTTGTTACTGATAACTCGCATCAGAAGAGATATTCCTTTCGGATCCTTTTCATCGACGTTAGCTCCAGCTTTCATCAAAAGCTCAGCGCTTAGGAACTTACTACTAAAGACGGCTTTTGCAAAAGGAGTATGACCGTTCGCGTCTACGATTGTGAAAATATCGTCTAAAATCGCAAGGATCACAAGAACTGGCTATTCATTCCGCTCAGTAATTCTCCTGATGGAAGTAGCAGTAGTACAAGACGTAGAATAAAGCCAAGCAAAAGTTCACAATTTTAGTATTACCAGAATAAGTAAAATGCGATGATATATATCTAAAAATAATAAAACAAACCATTGCAGGTGTCATTCTCGATGCAAACTTTTAAAATTTCATCGCCGTTTTCTTTACCGATGATGTAGTGAATCAAAGTTTCATGAGCATCAGAAATTTTCAACGAAATATTTGCACCAGACCGCATAAGTATTCGAATAAGATCCATATTGACATTTTCGAAATCTATCGCAATTTGTAATGGAAGCATGCCCTAAACACTAATCAAAAAAAGACACAATCTATTTTGAAATTCAAACTAAACAACAAATATTGAAAAATGAAAATACTTTTTATTTACAATTCATTCAGTTCTAATAAAAAAATTTCAGGGTGAAACTAATAAACATAAATATGTACTTCTGTTGTTCTTTTATTCACATCCACTTTGTGCCTGCATAAGAATTGTACTGCCTCCAAATTATTTGTATGAACTGCATGATGAACCAAGAAAACACCTATAAATAGACAAGCTTCTAAAAAATGTTTACAATAAATTCTACTGTTTCAAAGAATGCTTGATTTGTCTGAAAGCAATTTCCTGCATAAAATTAAAAGGATTCGTAGTGCCTACCAAAGTGGCTATCATATCTTGATATATTTTATTAAGTAAAAGCAATTTTTGTTAAAATCAATACAATTTTGAAAGTTACAATAACAACCTAAGTTTACCGTATCCTGATAACCTTTCTGTCTTCTCAAGCTTATTTCGGGTTAACGGTTCTCAATCGAACTAAAAGCCCAAGAAATTAAAGTAACTCAAGTTAATCGCATCAAACTTTCTAAGTGATGGGAAATCTACTGAGTCCAATCCATCTTTTGGATACAACAAAAACTTTCTAATATACTGGGGAGAATGAAATATATGAAAGAACTATCTGCATCATTTTTAATCAAATGGTACTGGTTATGAGAAATCAGTCTGAAATTAAACAAGAATACAAGGGCCTAAAATACGGAAAATACCGTTATGTCGTTATAACACACCTTTATAAAGGACGTTTAAATCAGCTCCCGATTTTACAATCAGCTCCGCTAACGCCATGTTTCTAACTTTGAAGAGCGCGGATGCCACAGGCGAACATCCGTTCCGATCCATTTTATTGACATCAACCGTAGGTTTTTGTAAAAGTAATTCAATCATTCTGAGATTTTCCGAATCAACGGCTCGCACAAGTGGAGTCCTCAAAGCAAGAACAACTAGTGAAATTCTGAATAATATAATATAATATAATATAA
>NW_018108530.1:0-3501 GCF_000183805.2 Loa loa
CATCCATCAGATGTAACATTAAGACTTAGATTCCGTCTCAAATATATACAAAAAGTGAATAGTTTCATGTATTCTAAATTAATTGGAATATGAAGTTCGTTTTATGGCACTGATATCTTCACCATCAATTTTCAAATTGAGTCAATTTATTGAAAAATGTAGTGATGGGAAAACTAATTGTAAGCACAAATGTCACAACAGTTGTTTTTCAGAGGTGAAAAAGTATAAGTGTCCGCACATTAATTGTAGTGCGACCGTACAGAGCAAAACGAAATATATAGAACATTTCCAAACGCACGATAAACCATTTCATTATCAATGCAAGCATCCCGGTTGTGGGAAAGAATTCCGCATTTCATCAACATTTTCCAATCACAAGAAATCCTGCCAATACAAACCTCAGAGTGAGAACTTCCTCAGTTTTAAGTAATCACTGGAAAGGCAAAATAAATGTTCCAACAGAGTTTCTCAGTTTTGCAAATTCGGCAGAGTTTTTATCATTTATTTACTTATTTGAAATGAATGCACTTGAAAATATGTTACGGAATATCTATGACTGTGGAGTGGAACAAATTGTTCACATCGTTTGACTCAATGAAGTGATAACTAAGAAATGTTCATTATAGATTCAGCGGAAGGAAATTCGAAGTTGGGACGTACTTTGGCAGACACACGAAACCATCACATTGCCTGTCAAAGTTCAGTCAATCAACAAGATCGCTCGAATGATGAGTATCTCTCAGAAAAATTTAACATCTTGGATGACCTCGATGGTAGCATCTTCGACGATCTTAACATCCCCGACGATGTTGTTGTTGACGTCGAAGATATTAATATCGACGATGGTAACATCTTCGACGGTGTTGTTATTAATGAATGAATGTTGATATCGAAGATATTAACATGGAAAACATTAACACCGACAACCCCGATGATAATATCTTCTAATGTTAGCATCCCCGACGATGCCAACTTCCTCGAGGACTTCGAAATGTTTTGCTGTCAATTAAAACTGTCTGCTTGCAGTATATTAAAAGTATTTATGTCTCCAATTTATCTCTTCTCCTTCCCCTTCTCTTTCCATCTCTCTCCGTTTATAAATTTTATAGCAAAAAAAGTCATGAAAATTAATCTTCTTTTTCGTCTTGTAAGAATTATCTAAGGATGTCATACAAAAAGATTTTCCATTGGAGCTTTGAGCACATTTAACGGATACTTGCATTTCTTGACAAAATTTCAGAAATATCAAAAATATCTTTAACCAGTTCTGATAAATGTTTTGATGAGTAATTTGTCTACTATAATGATAAACAATTGCCCTTAAAGGTTGCTTATACAAATCTGATGTCATTAGTGAATCTGCTATCAAAGAATTAATTTGTCATTATGGATTGTTGTCGGTTAGAACTACATCAGCTATTCTGCCTGATCAATTAGGTAATACTTTGATAATAGATTGTACCACATTAAACACAATGTGGATCATGCTCTTTCAAATATACCAAATATACCAATCAACTTCTGTCAGCAAAGCCAATAACTATGAGTATGAGGTGTTTAAACAACTATGGGTTGTTTTAATTAGAATTCATAGCATTTTTCAAGTAAATGATTTGTTACACGAAATTTATAAAATAAATATTTTGGTATCTAAATTAATCAACTCATCAGTTCAAAAAGGAACCTTTTTCGACAGATGGGTCGAACAAACCACCAATCCTGTATTCCGGAATGCAGCACTGAGATCAAAATTTAATAATATCATTATTCATTTAGCAGCATTTTACATAAGTTCATGAATCCTCCTATAGCTTATTTAAAGGAAAAATAACAGGAATTATGATAATACCGATTTATGAAAAGATCAGGAGTAATGTGGAAAAAGCCCAACCTGAATATATTTACAGACACAAGAAATCCTGTTAACACAAACCTCAGAGTAAAAACTTCCTCAGTTTTAAGCAATCACTAAGAAGACACAAGAAATATTTCCGCAGAGCTTCTCAGTCTTGCAAATTCAGCAGGGTTTTTAGCATTTTTATCTACCTGAAATGAATGCACGTAAAAATATATTTCTTTCGGAGATGTGAAAAAGCATTTGAAAAATGTTTATTATATGCCAAGTAGAAGGGGATTTGAAGTTCGAGCATACTTTGACAAGCAAACAAAAAGACGATTTTTCTGGTCAAAGTGTAACTGTTCAAGTAGTTCAACGAATCAGTCGAGGAATGAGGATGTCATAGAAGACGATAATATTCCAGATGAGTTTTATTGGGCACTATTTGGCAATAAGAATAAAAATTGAAAACCGAGATTGGTCATATCGCAGCAGAACGTTCAGAATTACCTGTTATGCAGTATACTTTCATCAAAGGTATTATTAAAACCGGGCTTTTCGCTTGTAATATATGCGGAAAAAAGTAAACAGCATCTCATGATTTAATGTTTTTCCGTGGTATTGATATTTTCGTGATCAATTTTAGAAATATTAGGAAATAATTAGGAAAATGTGCAATAGAATAAATGGTTACAAGCAGAAATGTTATATCAAAAGTTTTTCAGACAAGCAAAAGTATAAATGTAAATTTTGCTGAATGTGTGTTAAGAGTACGAAAAACACAATCCAGAAGCACAACCCTATGAGAGGGATACTGTTCATTTCTTTTGTCGCGATAAAGCAACATTCAAAAAAAATTTTATTCCAGGTCAAACGAAACAAGGTCCATAGTTCGACAAACATAAGAAAGGAAAAGTGCTAATTAGAAGCTACGAATCAGAAGCTATCAGAAGAATCAGAAGCTACGTATTATTTTTTATCAGAATTTAGCGGCGGATTTCAGATCTAAATGTTCACGTTCACAGTCTTAATGTGATATTGGATTTTCTGATCCGCTTTATCATTATTCTCTTTATTTTTCCACATTTCATTAGGAATGGTACAAACATATTAGCTGACAGCGATACGTGAACGTAATATTTAGACATATAAAATAAAATTTGCATGTATAAATAAATAACTTCTAATCGAAACAGTTATTACACAAAGCATCAAAAGTAAAGCGGAAAATGCTCATCTAAGGATTTGTAGCAAATGGTCACATCAGTGGGAGGTTAAGAAAATTTAAATTAACAGGGGAAACATGGAACTTCGTCGTAAAAGTATTTATGATACAATTTTTGGTAATAATTAAACTTAAATTCCGTACACATAAAGCTCTTTTTCTTCCATTTGTATCGTTTACAGCAATGAAAATTAATATTTTAAATATAATTAATCACTAATGTTGTTAATGCCTCAAAGAACTACTGTTGAAGTATATGTCCAGTGATTCCAAGCGACAATTTCTTAGCAGTTAAATTCATTTTCACGCAAGTGATCTAAACAGCCAGTGATGTGTGACATAAAGAAATTAAATGTAGTTGTTGACGTGGCGTTCCGTTGATTACAGAAAATTACGCAAAATAGGAAAACAAAAGAATGCCAACACATTAATGAAAATC
>NW_018108530.1:4052-16958 GCF_000183805.2 Loa loa
CGCGACAAACCATATATTATAACAATATCAAGTAGGAGCAATTTTTTTACGTATACGATAATTCCTACTAAAAAATATTAGTCTTGAAACAGAAATTAATTACAACAAGTATCAATAAGTTTCATGCATCCTCATATAGCCTTCTTTGCTGCTAGCAATTTTTTCAAAAAAAAAAAAAAAAAGAAAAAAATTTTTGAATAAAGAGCTATCTTATAGAAATAAATTTGCTTTTCCTTTAAAGCTTCTTTTTTTTTAATAGAAAACGAAAAAGTATCGAAAGTTAAAGAGAAGAAACTAACAGATATGACAAATGTTTTAAGACTTATTCCTACATTTGAAAAAATTTTTTAAATAAAGAGCTGTTTTATAAAAATGAATCTTCAAACATTTACCGTATCTGTTAATTTACAATATTCAACGCCTATAACAATTTGCCAACTTGGCATTTTGCCTGTCTTTTTTTTTTTATTTGTTTACGGATCATGTTTTATGTATAGGAGCTATAAAGTGTGTTGAATTGATCAGTATTACATATACGTAACGTTGTGTATTGGCTACGTAGATTACGTAGAAGTAGGTAAGTTCCGTGAATTCATCACGTAGAGCAAACGTTTATTCACTTGTTATATATATAAGTTTTATATATGATATAGATCGTTTTACAAAGGACATAGAAGTAAACAATTGCTCAAGTAATATGTTATGCATGCTAGTAGTTATCGCTATAATTCTGTGTTAGATTTCGAAATTATTGTTTGACTTCTGATTTTTGCTAAACTTCAAAATGGTTGTTCTGTTGAAATTAATGATAATGGATCAAGTAATGCACATTTACAATAAATATGAGTTTAAACTTTACAACTTTCATCTTCACCTTTTTTTTTCGATGCTACAAACTTGATGATTGTATTATTAACATTATTCTTATCTTTCCGGATCTTACATACTCATTCTTTACTATAGTTTATTTTTTGTCACCAGTTATTGTGATAATCATCGACGATATCCCAGATTGAAATTTAAGATGCTAAAATATCGAACTTTCTCTTTTTAAAATATTTAGATTGACATTTTGAACCATAATTTATAATATACCAATCTTTTTTGGATGATCGTATAAATCCAATTAAATGTAAGGTAGTGTTTATTTCACCTAAGTTTTGAATAATTCACAATTGGCAAATATGTTTTGATAACTTTTCATTGAAATATGTAATTTGCAGGTGAAGGAAAAAAGAAAGAGAGCAGCAAACACATTTGTAAATTGGTTACATTACCGTTCTGCCATGCGTTCATTTTTTCGTACGATAAGGAAGACTGATCAGTTATGACAAATAGTATCAGTGACTACCCATTGTGCAGTAGTCAGTATCCAGCTGGCAATGTGGTTTGCTTAATTCAAAGCTTATTAAAATATACAAAGATTGATTTCCTTTAGATTACTCTCCTATCCCGGAAATATCGGAAATATCATGTCCAGAGTTTATCATTTTTCATTCTCATCTCTTTTCTCGGAGCATTTTTGATATCGTATTAAATGCTAGATAATAATTAATTCAACAAGGAAATCATATCAAGTAAGTCGAATATGAATTCCAAGAGAATCCGTTTTAGGATGAATTTCATCCGTTTGTGGAGGCGTTATTGCCGTATGTGAAAGAATTTAGTTACGTATGGTTTAATTTACAAGCTGCAAAGCGAAGATATATGAAAAGAAACGAAAAGCGAATGACAGTCGATGAAGAGAAAAGTTGCAAAGATGCATTAATGGCAAGTTTTCAGTTGTTTTAGAAAGTTTGCACATAGTTTTACCAAATTTACTGAAATCATGCGATATGAACTCAAACATTTGCTGACCACTGATGTTCTAATGAAATGTTTCAATGGTTCTTAAACTATCTTAATTCATTAGCTTTTGTCGGTACTATGAATCACGTAGTTTGAACTGAACTGTTCAATGCTGTTGCAGTGTAGAAAGGAAGAGATGACCGCTTGCTAGGACACCGAGGAAATCCTAAGAAGGAAAATTGAATCCATTTAGAATAGCGTTTGCATTTCATTTAGTAACTTCGATTCTCGTTTTTTCCAGGCTTTTAATTTTCAGAGTGAGCGGGTGGAAATCAAGCAAAAATGGGCAGGGCGATTGCTTGGCAAGCTAAGGAAAGATATACAGCCTCATTGTCGAGAGGATTTTGTCCTTTGTGTCACAGGACAGAGGCCAGCAGTATGCATACTATCAAATCCCGACCAGAAAGGGAAGATGCGACGAATCGACTGCTTGCGACAAGCGGACAAAGTATGGCGCCTTGATCTGGTGATGGTCATTCTATTCAAGGTATGGAAAAAAGTCATGAAACCGGTCTTGGTGATTTTTTCCTGGATGAATTACGGGTTTACATAGTGATCTCACAACAAATTTGATACTTTCAGTCGAAATCTTTTAACCCACTCCACCTTATATAGGCTTATTTAGTTTTGGATTATTTAGAAGTTTCAAATCATCAGCAATACGCGACATAATGATTGCATATTCGGCATGAACACTTCTGATTCCAGGGTATTCCTTTAGAAAGTACGGATGGTGAACGTTTGGAAAAATGTTCTGAATGTGCATTTCCAAGTTTATGTGTAAATCCTTATCATATTAGTATAGCTGTACGCGAATTAGATTTGTTTCTGGCAAATTTTATACACACAACAAATCCGGATGCTGCTGAGGAGGAAAACGATGAGAAAGGTTTTGATATTCTCATCTTAAAGGAATGATTAATTATATCATTTTAAGAAGTTACTTTTGCCTCTTTTTGAAATCAGGCATCAAGACGCTGTACATAATCATACCGCTGAATTTCCATATTTTCATTGAGTTAAATTAGCTGAATATACTTTATTTAATTTTACAGGAGACACGTGGTGGTCTATGTGATCCTTTGTAGGATGTCCTAGCTGCAGTTTAGTTGGATATAATTGGATCAAAGCATATCATGCATCATTTTAAAGTTACTTTCATTTACAGATCCTGACAAATTGGCAGTGCATGAAGGTATTTGGGGAACTGGTGTGTTTACTGCTTATGAACTGAAGACTCTAACTAGACGTACGTTTTTTTGATTATTGTTATGTTGCTACCGTTAAAATTATCCTTTCCACTCTTTCCCTGTTGTCGTCTATATAAATTTGTCATCTGTAATATAGTACTTTACTCTTATTTACTTTTGTTTCGTTTTTTTCCTTCTTTTTTCTTCGGGATAAAGTAAAAAAAAAAAGACAAAGCTTGCATTAGTCATTTTTAAAGACTCAATTAGAGAGTTTGGTTTATAAGTCCTTTTGCTCAGATTTTATGAGAGGAATCGCCTAACAAGTTACCAGCCACCCAGTTCACACGATTATTGCTTCATCCCTGCTTTCTAGAGTGTTTTTTATATCAGCACATCATAAATGTTCGTTTATTGCTTTATTCCTATACTTTGTGCTTATTTTTGCCATCAGATCAAGTTGATCATAAGGAAGTTGCGGCTTTGTAACCACTTGAATTGCAGATGAAAATTTCCGTTCATTGCAGTTCATATGTTTCGCTGTGGATGGTGTATTCCTAATTGATTCTTTTAAACGCATGAATTAAACGTTTGATTTCGCTTAGGGTTTGCGATTTTCTGACGGTGAAAAGCATGCATGTGTTACTTACAGGTCAACAGATAGCATCACTATTTATTATTCATTCCTCAAACTTTGCTAAACAAAAAAAAAAGAGAAAAAAAAATCGAGTTGACACTTAAAAAGATTATTTGCATGGTAATTGTTAGCATGCTTAGAAATTTTATTACTGATTGTTCTATCCATTCAAAAGTTCTTTCCAGATCATACGTTCGCGTTAGCACAGTATTTTCTGTTCATCATTGATCATTTCACTTCCGTATTTCCTCAAAGTGGACTTGTAAATGCGAAACACTTTTCTATAAATATAATTGTTCAATGTTTACAGCTTCAATAATAACACTGGTTGAAGGCGAAGCACGTATACCGGCAGAAATCATTCCACAGAAAGAAGAACCATATAACGATTTGGATTGGCAGTCACCTGGTAGCCCACCGCCATCATCGTCATCATCACGACGACACGTTGCTCCTACTTCTGCTTCAACTGTGGTGGCGGATTATCGGATATCTGATGGTCATGATGTTACTGAGAGCACTGGTAATTAAATTTCTGCCTCCTAGACAGCTGTTGCATTGAAGTCTTCCGCACTGTTCTACATTCGAGAATTGCGTTACCATTCCAAACATGTTTGTTTTTCAAGATGGTATAGCGAATGAGCAAGAAACGTGATTAAATGAGTTAAAAAATAAGATGTTAAGAGAGAGAAACGTAATCCTGTCAAGGATGGTCATTCGTAAATATTTTTGAAAAAATGTAATTAAGCTGTTACAGTATGAATGATCAAAAAATCACCTAGATCGCTGCTTCTGGGAATAGAGATACAATTCAACACCTTAATCGATCAACTTTCCAGAGTTACTCTTTGAGTGCCCAATTTTTAACTGATCAAAATATGTCAGTTTCAGCAGTTTTATTTAGATACTGGAATGCGAAGCAGTAGTTTGGGTGGACCAGGTGGAACACCGCAGGTGGGGGCAATGGTAACAATTGCCGATGCACTGGATACGGATTTGACGCATCCGGACTTTGAACATCCGAATCTCTTAGCTGATGATGTACTTTATTTTTCTTTCTCATTTTTTAGTTTTTTTTTTTTATATACTGAATTTACTGTATATTAGGTTGGCAAATAGCACTGTTTTTCTGAGTACGTTTAGCTTGCTTAGATTTTGTGTGCGTAGAAGACATCTTAATAAAGAACCATTTTAGTTATTAAACACCTGAGAAAATGAATATAGATTGTTCAATAACGAATTTGAGAAAGCATAAATTGGGCTTAGCAACCATGCACGGAGGTTGGAGGTATAGCAGGTTTCAATTCAAGAAAGTTAATGTCGTTTCTGAGGTTTAGAATAAAAGGTTTTTCAACTGCAGACTGGCGAACCGTTGGAAAAACGTAGTCGACACGCCTCACGAGATAGCGTGGGAAGTGTTAACGAAGAGGTACATCAGTTAATTGGTGGACGTATTGTTGGTCAACCAATATATATCCAGATAAAACGAAGCGATGATGGCACTGCAAGTAATCGAAGGTCCTTTTTCGTGCTTGATATCGCTGTAGTTTTAATGTTTGGTTAGGTGTTCTTTCTATAATATCTTGATATTAACAAAAAAATTTGTGAGTATTCACCCGAAGGGAAGTTCAGATCGAATTATTTCAGGACTCTTGTTGTACAGGGTGCGGTTGAAGGAACAAGGCTTGTCCAACTGAGGTAATTTATTATTCTATCGAAATCTTTTTTTTATTTCAGTTTTTTTCCAATTTTTTTCTTTTTCAGTAATACTAAAGACTTACAGACCACCTTTTACGGTTTCAACATCGAATGATGGACAGGAACGTTTGATCAGGGATGCATCAGAAGGTGGAAGTCGAAATAATACTGTGAGAATCGTCTCCCATCCTCCCGCTGGACATCATGGCGAATTACATCAGGAAAGACACCATGCAGCAAGTGAAACTATTGGGAATGTTGGATCAGCTAGTATAAATGAAACATCTTTGATGCACCGTGATGCGAATGGACTACGCCCAAGGACGGAGTGAGTTTTAGTTTTACCTACTGAAATTTTGTACAGTGTCTTCTGTACTTCATTTGTTGATTCATTGTGTGAATGGTGATAATGAATATAGCAAAGTTATATTTCGCAAAAGCTTCACACAGATTGAGACGATATTCTCAGTATTAGCCAATGAAAATTAAATGGTTTGAACCACTGAGAGGTGGCATAACTTATGAAGGGTTATGGAACATCGGTGAACTGATTAAAAAAAAATTACAATAAAGCGGAACTGTTGGATGAACTGGGTCAATCGGTGTAGTGAAACAGCGTTAATGCTCTTGATATTACTGGCGAAAGGATATTTATTATCAATATCCCAAACAGATGAATGAAGGAGCTCTTCACTCAGCCAGCCAGATAGGTTTGGCAAATTCATGGTAACTTGTAGATTTTTAGATCAGCATGTGAGAGTTTACTTGTACCAACGTCAACGGCTCGGCAATCAGGTCGCCTTTCTGAGAGCTATCAAATACATCATCCTAGCCAGCAGAAGAGAGATTTTACAAACAACACTGTATCCACAGTAACCTCGCAACGTTAGTTTCTTTTTCTTCTGTCCTGTTATGAATTACTATAAGGTGTTTATTGTGTGTATAATGTATATTGGCTTCATATCTCTTTTTCGATGCAGTTCTTGTCATTTCGTTGGTCTTATTTTCTATTTGTAGTATTTCCATTTTTCAATGAATTGTTTAAATATAAGGTGAGCTGATAGCAACGAGATCAATTTATTTGGCATGTAACAGAATCAAAATAAGAAAAAGCCCGTCCAAAGCAGTTATGAAATATTACAAATAGAAAGCGATCCATAACTGACGATCTCTAAGACGATGATTTTGACCTTATATATATTTAACATAAAGGAAGGTCGCAATCCTTTTAATGCTTTTTTTGTTCTGTTTGTTCGGAAAATCCCATCTTACTTATCATAGACGAAGATCAGGAACTTTTTAAGTAGTAGTGTAAAGCACTTTTTTATTTGATGTTTTATAATCTTCAACTTTGTGCCAAGAGCTATCAGCTGGAAAAAATATATTGGGCTTAGCCCTGTTGTAATCTAATTTAAGTCGTAAAATTTGTATGCCATTTGGCAAAATTTGATGGTATTTTCGAAACGATCCAAATGAGAGCCAGAATTCCGACAATTTAACAAAGTGGTTTTTCATTCTATTTTATGTTGGATAATAATGGTTAACACCCACGAAAAAGATTGTAAATACTCGTAATTTATTAATCATTAAATTTTAGGTATTGGTACCGTAACTGCATTTACTCGTTTGACTCGCGATGTCAAAGTACGAGACCCAAGTGATACTGCGCAAGATGTAGAACAGGTTGTTATATTCAGGTGAAGTTTGCTTGATGAGAGAACTATCTGTTATACATTTCAGCATGACCCTATCCATTACGGTACCGGTGAAACCTGTGCAAACATTGTATAGACAGACTCTTTACAACAGAATTTCTTGTCTCTGGTGTGTCTCATATAAGCATTTGAAAATTTGCCTGTTATCGGCTTGCTTCTGAATTTGAATATCAGCACGCAATGTATTTGTTTTATTGTTTGCTTGAAGCTTCTGGAAGTTATCGTCTTTGCAATGGAACTCTTAGGCTTTCTATTGTTATCGGGTTATTAGTTTACTTCAACCAGATTTTACGAAGATTTTTCAGTTGCAAATGATGTTAATTGCATTCACTTTTTTTAGGAAACGTAATCATTCTCCAAGTTCATCAACTAATGAACGATTGCCGGCTGCGACTGCAGAAATGAGTAATGTCGCTGTAAGTAATCGTAATGTGCATCAACAACAACAACATTTGACTACTCAGAATGGTTTTGGTATGGCGTTGCGAGATTCTTCAGGTCTAAATATTGTCGATATGCATCATTCAAGTCCGACAAAGTTCACAACATCAAATGGTGATGTCATTAGCTTTAGGTATGTTACGTTATTCAAAAAATTTGATTATACTTTTTTTTTAAAAATATATATACAGATTGTTTTGTGTTTTTCAACATATATGTTAGCGGAAGTTCGTGAGAAAAAGGAACAGTTTGCGGCCTTAATCGGTAGAACAACTATGCTAAATTAAAAATCTGGCGATCTCATTATGAGTTAAAAATGCAGGCACGAACCATTCGGCTGTTCTGTGTTTTAAGGAATAATATAACCATGAATTTGCCCATAAATAATCTACAGTTGACTCAGCAACCATAAAATCGGCCTTGTAAGAAGAAAATAAATAAATAAATAATGCAGTAGCTACTCCTGGAACACGCCATAAAGCATCTCCATCACTAGTTGGTGTAACAACTAATGGGATATTGTTTCTAATCCTATTTATGTTGTAACATTATTAATAATCCACGGTACTTTTCAGCACCGTATTGCACAGTATCGAAAGTCAGAATTCAGTAAAGCGTAGTATCAGTTTGGATATTTCACCTCCTGACTCTTCCACACAAACGGTGATTATAGACGAAAGACGTATGCTGGAACACGATGCTGCTAGTGCTGCCGAAGTGGAAGCACGAATTGCGAAAAAGGTTGCATTGTTGGATCAGCCAGTGCGAGAATTCACGACTAAGCCAGGAAATCCCCAGGTATACACTTTCACTTTTGTATTCCCTCACATCTGCTTCTTTATATTTATTTACTTCTTATTTATTTATCTGTCTTTCAGTTTCTTCAGTTGTAAGCTGTATAAAATTTGCTGCAATACTACTCTGTTTTTATTTTTGACTTTTCCTCTTAACAAGGATTTAGCGTCTACGGAGTTTGCTGCAATACTACTCTGTTTTTATTTTTGACTTTTCCTCTTAACAAGGATTTAGGTCTACGGAGAAAACCAGTTTAAAACGTCTAGAAATGTTAACAGTTTGGTTGACAAGCATTTGGAATTCTGAGGACACTTTTTTTTTGATCTTACTGTTTGTAGTTATTGGTAACTCCTCGACCTGTTGTGGCACATCGTCCATCTTTTATTTCTAACATTGGCGATACGAATAACAATGCTGCAGCTGCTGCTGCTCGTGATGCTAAAATAAGTCATATTGTATCTCGACAGGTAATTTTGCTGTGAATTAGCTAATTTTTATGTCATTTATGTAGATTACCATATGTAAGATTAATGGCAATTTAAGAAAATAATATGCAAAGTTAAATTTAGCTTAAACTTTAGGTTCACTTTAAAATTGAAGGCTGTTTGCTTTGAATGAAGTTCTTACCCTTTTTTTTTTAAATACGGTCCGTAATGCTTAAGTCACATTGCACTTTAAAATGTAATCCAAAGATCTTTTTTATTTTCTGATTTTGTAATAAGCATTCCTGAGGAAGTTGCTGGCAATTCAAATAACTGGAAGCAGTAGAGGATATGAATTCCCAAGGCTGTTATACAAAGCTTCTGTCACTTTGCTTTCTCATTTGTTCCTTCTCCCTTCCAAATTCGCACTCGTTACCAGACCAAACCTAAAGTTCGAGTTTTCTGAAAAATGTTGAAATTAATAACTAGTGGCAAAGTTAGGCACAACTTTTTGCTGTCGTTAATGCAGTTATGCAAGATATTGGCAAGAGGGAAATATTTGCAGCAGCAGCTGTTTGATAATGCGTGCAACTCAGCTATGGGTTCACCTGTACCTTTTACTCTGAACAGCCCCCTAACCACTCCACGCAGTACACCGGTGCCTACTGCAAGCTCAACTCTTGGAACTCCAGTCCCTGGTGTGCGTATACCATCCAGAGGACCGTTAACCGATGACGAATACTCGAGTATTGTTCAGAATGTGATCACTGCTTCTAGCGGTTTATCCGGTTCAGCTGATCAAGCATTGTTGAAAGAAGGTATGTAAGATGAGTTTCGTTTGTATTATTGTTATAGATAAAAATTGTTCTATATATATATATATATATATTATTGATAATCAGTGCCTGACGTATTGATGATTGATGATAAATGAGATTTTTCTTTATACTTGATTATGTGTTCTTGAGTACATTTCATCGCTACAATTGTTGGTTTTAGTTTCGAATCAGTTTTTGAATTATTTCAATGAAAACAGTCGTTCTCCGCATAACGGCACATTTCCGCTTCAGAGTTCCTCAGATACACGATCAGATTCATCTGCTTCAAAGTAAGCTTTGCTCCAAAATTACAATTTCAAATCTTTTTGTTTAATGTGGAAGATAAATTTAGTTAGGGATATAACTCATGAGGAGGACAAAACGGAAGAGGCGGTCGTGACATACGCACTTTGTTGGAGTGTTTAACGCGCAATGATATTAGTGAGAAACAGAATTTTAGTATGTTGTTTTTTTTAGCATATCAGTACCTGGTGTTATTTCTCTTTCAACTCCTCCAACAAATGCCTTAATCACGTCCCAAACGCCGACGGCTACATCGCCGATAGCTGATTCAACTACTAGCAATGAACAGTTATCAGTAAGTGAATTCTGTTGTTTGAAGTAGCGAACTCATGTGTGTGAATTAGACTTGTCAACAAGTGTTAAGCATAGGAGGTGCTACACTATGTTTGGTATATATTCTGCAATAAGTTGGCTTTCTGCTGTTATGAAGTAAAATTTTTTTTCTTTTTTTAAAAGACACATTATCTAAGTTCTCGTTATTTGTGCATGTAGAAACAGTCTTTTGCTAGTTTGTTACAAGCTTCGTAAGCTTTCAGATGCGTGCATTACCGGATTCGACTACAAGCGATTTACGTCAAGCAGGAAATAGGCCAAGTTCGTCGCCGACCTCTTCATCTGTTAGCGGTTGCACATCATCAGCATCTAATTCTCGAAGCTTAAGTAGCCCGTCAGAATTCATGAAAAAATGAAAAATACCGCTATTTATTTAGGAGTATACGTAACTGTATTGTTTTTTAGGCTTTTGTAAAATGTTTCGTCATGAAAAGGATAAATTTGTAAGGTTAAATTACGTGGAAGTGTTCATTTTGTTTTTTAGAGAGAAGATTACAGCCTTGTTGCCGTTTTTTACCCTAATATTATGCATACACTGAAGTGTGGAATTCGACCTTAAGGTTCTGTGCATATATTTCTAATATTTTAAAGAAAAAGAGATTAGTGATCAAGTATTTTCTTATTTGTTATTTATCCTTCGTTCTTTATCTTTATTTATTTCTTTTAGATACGCTGACATTGTTTATTTCTTCTAATCTTTTTTTCTCTTCTTTTTGTTTTGTTTCTGTGAGTAAATCTTATCTCAAACTGATCAGTTTGGTCGTAATTCTGAACCGTCAACACGCCCTTATCATTTGTTTTTTATTGACTGATATCCTTATCGATTTTTTTTTTGTCCAGAAACAAAGAAAAACATGTCTGTTGCTGTGGAAGGATTTTTTTTTGTTTATAGATTTTCTGGGATATTACCGGAATAGGAGAACTCAAGCATTCAGTGCAATACATCTCTTGTTAATGATTCAGTGTATAATGTAACATTGAGATTGACCTTTCAACCATTTATTTGAATTGATCCGCTGGTTATACTTCCGGTAAAGTTTATATTCTTTTTCTGATCATAAAAATTGAATAACTGTGCTAACTGCTATAATTACCAGAACTTCATGCTTACTATTGCATCTTTCGATGGGACACTTCTGTATTGATAACGATCACACCTAGGATTTTTGACTAATGCTTATGATATTATCTGTCAAATGATTCTATTTCGTTTCTCCGTGGTTAACTAAAAGTGTTTTTTTGTACTTTATATTATTGTTTATGTTTTCAGGCTTGCTTCGCTTTAACCAGTTGATTTTTGTTGTTTTCCCATTGTAAATTGATGATGTTAATTGGTTTGCGAAGTTGAAATAACTTTTCGTCATTTCAAATCTTTTTTTCTGATTGTATTTCAAAAGGTTTGTTCTTCATTTTTTACTCTTTCTTTCTTTCTCTATCTCTGTCACTTTCTTAATTTTATTTGAACATTATAATTGCTATTACTACAACTTGATTATCATTGTTTTATTCATATTTAAACTGGAGATAGAACGAAGTAAATCCCACTTTCGAATCGAAAATAAAAATGGATGAATTGATTAACAATTGTGTTCAAAATAGAGCATGTCAAGGAAGGCAATGAATGCTGATAATTAAAGAGTTTTAAGGAAAAATCATAAATTTCCTTCATCATTTTCCATCCATACTGCTCGTTTGAAATTAATATTCCTCATTATTAATTTCATTTTGCAAATCCCAAAATGTCACAACTTTGTGGTGACATGGATAACATTTGTATAATGATTAATATGATGCTTGTAACTGCATCACAAGATATCATGTTTAAATTATTTGAAAAAAAAAAGACTGGCAAAAATTGGGATTGGTTTGAGTTTAATGAAATTAAATTGAAGTGAAATGATTAGATTGAAGCATACAATGAATTAAGTCAAAAATTATCATAAAGTTGAGTTAAATTCAAATAACATATGCTTGCTAGGATTAAACTAAATTAAACCCAATTTATGGTAGGCGAAATTATATCAAACATAAATATGAGCAATGCTTTCTTACTTTTATGAAAAACGATGGAGTCATTAAAATATGAATATTTTTTGTATTCATTAAATTTACATAATATATATAATACAACCACTCACTGATTCGTAAATGAATGTTACAATAATAGGAAAAACAAAAATCATGATAGTTTAATAATGTAATTGTTGATATACTTTTTATAGCCATAAGCAAATAAGCAATCCATAGTCTTTTATCTAAGTCCTAAATTAAGATTTTATATTTTAGGTTTTTATTTTCTTTTCTATTTTTCGAATAAGAATACAAAATTTCAATCGATAATACTTTCATACCTCATCGATATCGTAACATCATTTTAATCTCGATAATTTCATTCCCATTATTTTTTCACCCTTTCTTATTTTTCTTTGAATTCACTCCCCAATCAAATAATTTTGTTTGTGTTAAATATTTTGTGGTTTAACTCGTTCCTTCTCATTTATTTCAGATATTTGATACGATACAGTACATTTTTTTTTTTTGAAATTTTTTGAAAATCCTTGAAATGAACAATACATATGAATATGTTTCATTTCAAATGATATCATTTTTAATTGCATTACAGTAATCACCAAATGTTTTATTAAATATGTTATCATTTGCTGTCGAATTCCTACAATTATGAATGACATAAAGATTTATTATTATTAT
>NW_018108530.1:18158-21648 GCF_000183805.2 Loa loa
ACACAGACACACACACATACACAGACACAGACACATACACACACACACGCATATATATATATATACATATCTTGTCGTAGATAGAAGCTTGTGTAGCCCAATGGGTTTTAGAGCTGTGCTCGGGGTCACATATGCCTCCGATAGGGTCTTCCCATACCAGATAATTCTCAATTGGAAAGGTTAGACTAAAGTGTCTCCCATGGGCAGAATGATTGATCTCTCTTTAGCTATTAGGATTAACTAACTAGAGAAGGACATTTCTAATTCCAAATTCAGGTTAACATCTAAGGTAGTAATGGACATTTCTAATTCCAAATTCAGGTTAACATCTAAGGTAGTAATGGACATTTCTAATTCCAAATTCAGGTTAACATCTAAGGTAGTAATTTCCAAATGATAATCTACAAAAGCAAGGGATCATATTTTACTTTTTTTTTTTTGTTTTAAGATTAACTTTTAATCAGTAAAAAAAAAAGCAAAGGTAGATTGAAAAGAAGGAAGAGTTAAGAGTTATTTTATACCATAATATTACTTAAAAATTTAGTTAATACATTGAAAGTTTTGGTTAAAATTTATTTTCAAATTAATCAAATTTATTATCTTTAAACTTTGTAATTCTTGCTATAAAAATTAAAAAGCTAAGAATAATCTTTGATCAAGGAAAAGTTAGAAAACCATAAATCTATGAAAAGAATACTCTAACAATAATTTATATCCTTAAAATTTCACTATCATTATCCTAATCTAATTAGAATTGTGATAAATGAATTTTAGGAATAAAGGATGGAATTAGCTAATCATGGACAAAGAAATGCTTCCTAAATCATCTTTTGCTAAATTTTAGTTATGGTTAATATATGTATGATATATGCATTTAAAATATATAATGAATAAATTGTTCGATTATCGATTTATTTTTTTTAAAAATTTCTCAAAAGAAATAAATCAATAACTGATCGATTATGCATTATGTATTACTATTATTACTATTGGAATATTCAATCGATAAAGATCAATCAATATGCTATATTGTATGTTTCAGATTATTGAAAATGGCATTGACATCAGCACGTCTTCCTGTATTACACAATAATACATTGGCAAATATGAAACTATTAGCATATAGGTAAGGAAAAAAAAAAAAATTTATCAATAATTTTCATCCATTATTTAATCTTTTTTCAATATCATTTTTTTTTTTCTAATTTTTTTTTTTCTAAGTTTAGCAAATTTATCAGTAAAATTATTTCATACAATTTTTGAAATTATATGACGAAATTAGTATATGTTTTAATTTCATATTTATTTTATTTTCAAATTATATTATATAATTGATTGGCATCAAAGATAATATCAGGTGAGAAATTTGATTAGGATGATATCATTTGTTAAAATTGCAACATAGGTATGTTATGAAAAAAAAAAAAGTTACTTGATTTGAAAGAGATTAATGATGAAGTTTGTGTTGTTTGATATGAATGCAAGATGATTGATAAAGGTTAATTAATGAAGGTAATAGTTTATTAGCAAATTCGTGATAAAATACGAAAACATTTCTAAGTGAGTTTTTTAATTGATGAAAAATGGAAGAAATTTGCATGTTGAATTGAAGATAATTTAAAGATAAATTAGAGTTGAAAATATGGAAAGCGTTAATTATCGGATTTTAACCCAAAAAAAAAAAAAAAAAAAAATTGATTTTAAAAAGTTCCTATATTGTGAGTGTAATTAATAAAAAGATTAATTCTTAGACAAAGAAATGTGACCTTTAACAGAAATTGTGAAATATACCATTGGATATGAGCACGGTTATCAGATTAGATACTTTTACAATATACCCATCAATATGCATAAACTGAATTTATCATATCAGTTATTCATTAAGGACCAAAGATTACAAGTATTTAATTATCAAAGCATTAATTCTTTACTACAATGTTATGGGAATTGTATAAATGATTCGTTATTTAATATTTTATTGAATTTAATTTTAATTTTTATGTAATGAATCAATTATCTTATAAAAATGATTGAAATAAGGCAATAGCTATAAGTTTTTGATACACATACTTTGACTGTTTTAACGTATTATAAATTTCTCCCGGGTTTTCCGATAAGATATCCTGAGCCTAAAAAGCTACCTCAGAAAGGATAGGAATCTCTCATAAAGGAAAAGGGTAAAATGACAAGTTAAAGTTTTCTTTTTTTTTAGATGATGATTAATGAATGCCTTTTTCTTCTTTTGTTGTAGTTGATATGATTGATATTTGAAATTACTGTAAGTAATTTTTTATCAAATGTCATGTATTTAATTTTTAATTACTTGAATATAACTTTATTATTGTTTTTTTTTCATTTGTTTCAGTACAATACGTGCAATATGTACCACAGCAATTAATTATTCGGATTTAACTCATTCACATGAAATGTCAGAACAAGAAATAGCATTATATAAATTATACAGACCAGAACGTGTAACACCTAAAAAACGTGGCATAGATTTGCTAAATGATAGCCGAATTAATAAGGTATGCTTTAAACACCTAATTATTTTTTTTTGTTATATTTATTAATTGTTGTTCAGGGTTTACTTTTATCACTCCACTTAATTAATCTATTGTAATCATTTATTTTAATTCATAAAATTCATTTTACGTTTGTTTCGGTTGATAAAATTCGCATCATTCTTTTCTTTTTTTTTCATATGATTTACTTTAATAATTTGTTAAGTTTTCAAAAAATATTTACTTTCTTTTATTGCTTTTGCAGTGTTCGTTTTTTTTTTTGTCAACTAAATAGTCTGAAATTACCCCCAAATAACTTGGAAATTTTTAGTAATTTCATATTCCTTTTCAGGGAATGGCATTTAGTTTGTTTGAACGACAATATCTTGGAATACACGGATTACTTCCACCGGCATTTATGACCGACGAACAGCAAACATATCGTATAATTACTCAACTTCGACAACAACCCAATGATTTAGCACGATATATACAGTTGGATGGTTTGCAGGTTTTTTTTTTAAACTCTTAGAAGTTTATTTTCTTTGTTAACCTCTCTTAGATTTGCTAAATTATCACTTCTGTTTTCCATTATCAGATTATAAGGTAAATTGAGGTAACTGTTTGTCCTTTTTTTGTGTTAATCATTATTATTTAATATCTCATTACTTTGTTAAAATATCGTTAACATTTTTATCATTTCATCGAGTATTTGTTCTACTCTTCCGGTTGTTGAGTGATATGAATGATTGGGTAGCAGTACGTAGAGATTATTGCTTACCTTCTGATTAACCTGTCCGTTCATGATATCCAACAATAGCACAGCTTCAAGTTTTGTATGCTTACCTATGCTTATTACTCTTATTCTTACGAAACATGATTCATATATTTTGGATCAGAATTTTGAGACCTCATTTTGGTGGACCTTGTAACTGTTATTATTATTATTATTATTATTATTATTATTATTATTATTATTAATATTA
>NW_018108530.1:22088-25247 GCF_000183805.2 Loa loa
ATTCATATTATTTTGGTATCAGAATTTTGTAGACCTCATTTTGGTGGTACCTGTAACTGTTATTATTATTATTATTATTATTATTATTATTATTATTATTAAATATTATTACTGAAATGGTTATCAGTATTATTATTTAGTTATTATTATTGATATGGCTGCTGACATATCTTTTACATGGTCCACCAAATATTATAGAGCGGGATTTCGTATTTTTAACCGTCTAAATCCTGTAACTAGTCTAGGTTAGAACAAGAATCTAATGCTCACTTGAGGTAATTTCCCTTTTATGTACTTCCTGTTGATGGTCATTATTAATAATCATGTGTATTATTATTGTTTTAGGATCGTAACGAAAAATTATTTTACCGACTTCTATGCGAACATGTCAATGAATTGATGCCAATTGTTTATACACCAACTGTTGGTTTGGCTTGTCAAAATTTCGGTTACATTTACCGAAAACCAAAGTAAAAAAAAATTCAAAGATTTATTACATGCAACAAGTCTTTTGAAAAATTTTAATTTATGCAAAAATCTGGAAATGCTAAAACTTCTAAGAGATACTTTAAGCATGATGTTAAAATCTATACCTAAAAATTCATTCGTTTCAACAAAGATGATTCTCCAAAAAAAAAAAGGGAAAAAAACTTACAAAAAAATACATATGAAAAATACGTACCAAATTCTTACATACAAACTTTATTAATTTCTGATGATGGATAATACAGTTTTGCATATATTATTGTATAAGTCTAAATCAGAACTAAAACGATTTTTCCTTTCTTTCTTTTTTAATTTATAAGTTGAATAGGATATGCTTAGCAGAAAAATATGTATTAAAAGAAAGAAATTCACTTTTTAGGAAATTGTTTTTGAAAAGATACTGAATAGTAAATATTATTTTTTTTTAGGGCGAGTCATTTTTGTTGAGGAAGCGAAGTTTTCGAAATAAAATTTAAAATCGGTGTTTTTTCTGTAAAATTTGCATTTCCATTTCAAAAAATCTATTACATCAAAAACTATTCAAATTCAATTGGTAAAATTTGTCAGCTATAAATGAATAAAA
Source organism: Loa loa (assembly GCF_000183805.2). NCBI lineage: Eukaryota > Metazoa > Nematoda > Chromadorea > Rhabditida > Onchocercidae > Loa > Loa loa. The sequence goes on from NW_018108530.1 coordinate 23,158, forward strand.
TGCATAATAATTACAGAGGTCTTTATATAACAATCAATGATAATAGCATCAGCAAAATTCATCATATCTTATCTAACTGGCCAGAAAGTGATGTTAGAGTAAGTTTTTTCGTTTTTATTTTTTAAACATGAAGCAAAAATGTTAGGTTCAATTTAACATTTTTTAATGGTTCTTGCTAAGTTTGAAAGAATTCGCAATAAAGCATTGACTGTTACTGCTTCTGAGTGATAAATATTTTATTTTAACTAAATGATTTTTCGTATGGGAAAGCAATGATGAAATACAACTCAGTGATTATTTCGATATTTGGAAAGAAGAAATTGTTGAAATTAATAGAATCATATAAAACAAGATTAATGCTTAAATTTTTTTTTTTTTTTGTTTAAATTTAGTATACGTACAAGCGATAATAGTATATGAACGATTGTTGAATCCAAAAATTTTTCAATATATATTCTTTCAGTTGCTCTAATATTCCAAAAATGGGATAAATAATTTTTTTTTTCACTATTTCACATAAAAATATGCTTTAAAAAATTTTTGACTGTGATGTTAAATAAATAAATAATGCAATATAATTATAATTTCCTTCTTTCTCTGGAAATTTAAAATTCACGGAAGCTTAACATTTAATTTTTATTTTCAGGCAATTGTAGTAACAGATGGAGAGCGTATACTTGGTTTAGGTGATCTTGGATGTTATGGTATTGGAATACCTGTTGGGAAACTTGCGTTATATGTTGCTCTTGGTGGTGTGCAACCAAAATGGTGTCTTCCTGTTCTGTTGGATGTTGGAACGAATAATGAAGTAGATGAGACAAAAATCTTGATAATTTTCTCATCCTGCAATCTTTTTTCTTACAAAATGTCACAAATATTTTATTTCAGGAGCTTCTGAATGATCCATTTTATATCGGATTGCGTCGTAAACGTGTCCGTGGAGCTGAATACGATCGACTTATCGAGAACTTTTTCTTAGCTTGTAGAAAAAGGTACTTTTAATTTTTCTTTTTTTCTTGAAGTTTTTTTTTCTCTTAAATTAAGAAAATCCGTACATTTTCATACGGTTTACGAGGTATGTATTATTTTCAACAGTTATCCTCATGTTTTGTGTGAAATTAATTATAATTCCTTCCTAGTTAGGTTTCTATACTACGGAAGTAGGAATTGCTATTCAATAAGAAGCAACACAAGTAACCAAAAAAAAAAAAAAAAATGGCAAGCATGACTGAGCAGCTGAAATAAATAAGATTGTAAAAAAAGAAAGTTGATTTTAAATAATTATTTTTGGTCAGTCATAGGAAGGACTTAAAAAATATTTTTATTTTACTTATTAGATTTCCAGAGTTGAAAATATAGCGTGAAGTATAATAGTATTAATAAAAACAAATTACATGACGGCAAACTTTGAATTTAAAATTCTTTTTCTTTTCCTTTTTTTTTTTAACTTAGACGGCAAATAGATGACAGTAATTTTTGAGATGAAAATAGATGGTGTTGATGGTATATGATGACAGTAATCATCGATTATTTTTATTTTAAGAAGTTACACCTTTAAAATAAATGTATTTTGTTCTTTTTCATCAAGGTTTGGACAAAAAGTGCTCGTTCAATTCGAAGATTTTGCCAATCAGAATGCATACCGTTTGTTGGATATCTACAGAAACAAGTATTGCACATTCAATGATGACATACAGGGTATGTTAATTTCTTACTTTTTCTTTTTCCTTTTAACTCTTATTTTCCACATTTTTACCTGTATTCATTATCAGTTATATCTTAATTTACTGCATAATTTCTTTTTTGTTTTTTAATATTTGAATCACTTTGTTTATTTGGTTATCTTACTAATATTTATTTATTTATTTATTTATTTGTTTATTCATTTCTCTTTTTATTTATTTATTTTTTTTTATAGGAACTGCATCTGTTGCAGTAGCTGGTCTTTTAGCTTGCTGGAAGTATACTGGTAAATCACTTGCAGAGGGAAAATTTGTTTTCTTGGGTGCTGGAACTGTGAGCTTATTTATTTGAATTTTAATTGAATTAAAAAAATCTTCAGAAAAAAAAATTCTTTCTACACAGTAACT
>NW_018108530.1:25516-32690 GCF_000183805.2 Loa loa
ATTTTCCACATTTTTACCTGTATTCATTATCAGTTATATCTTAATTTACTGCATAATTTCTTTTTTGTTTTTTAATATTTGAATCACTTTGTTTATTTGGTTATCTTACTAATATTTATTTATTTATTTATTTATTTGTTTATTCATTTCTCTTTTTATTTATTTATTTTTTTTTTTATAGGAACTGCATCTGTTGCAGTAGCTGGTCTTTTAGCTTGCTGGAAGTATACTGGTAAATCACTTGCAGAAGGAAAATTTGTTTTCTTGGGTGCTGGAACTGTGAGCTTATTTATTTGAATTTTAATTGAATTAAAAAATCTTTAGAAAAAAAATTCTTTCTACACAGTAACTTTTTACATGATTAACTAATTAATAACATAATTAATAACTTTTAAATTAGTTTTTATTATGATAATATATAACATCATGTAACTAAATTGGTAAGTTTTGTTACAATTATTTTAGGCTTCAATGGGTATTGCTGAATTGTGTGTAGCAGAAATGATAACAGAAGGTTTAACAAAACAACAAGCATATGATCGTATTTTTTTAATGGATATTGATGGATTGATCACAAAAAATCGGAAAAATCTAAGCGATTTACATAAACCTTATGCAAAAGATTTACCTGAAACAAAAAGTTTACTAGAAGTAAGTATATTTGTTCTATCATTTTCACCATACATACTTATAGAAGAAATGCATTGAATTGAGGTTGAATTGAATAAGTTATTTGAAATGAGATAATGATGATACGATTAACAACGAGTACTTTCTTAATTTTCCCTTTAACTTTCGATTAAATTAAGTTATTGAGAGAAAAAAAAATTAAAATTAAATTTCATGATATTTTGACAGGTTGTAAAGAAAGTGAAGCCATGGGGTTTGATTGGTGCCTCGACAGTACGTGGCGCTTTCACTGAAGAAATTGTTCGCGAGATGGCATCAATTAATGAACATCCCATTATTTTTGCACTTTCAAATCCTACAAATAAAGCTGAATGTACAGCGGAAGAAGCTTACCGTTGGACTGATGTATGTTTCTAATTGCTTGTATGTATGTATGTATGTATGTGTGTCGGTTTCAGTCGCGTTTGATCGGAGAATCATTCGATAATTAAATTTTTGAAAATTTGAAAATATAATTTGATGGAAATCATTAAGTACTGTACGTTACCTGAATATGTTGTGTTATCTAAAAGAGAGATGTAACATGAAAAGTTGAAATATTTCCAGAATTATTTTATATTTGTTTCAGGGAAAAGTATTATTTGCTAGTGGTAGTCCATTTCCAAATGTGGAGTATAATGGAAAAATTTTTAAGCCAGGTCAAGGAAATAATGCATACATTTTCCCAGGTGTAGGCCTCGGTGCTATCCTTTTCAACGTGCGTCATATTGATGATGAGACATTTCTGATTGCTGCTCATGTTTGTTATTACTTTCTTTTTTTAATACTTTATTGCTACATTATATATAGGAAAATAAGTGCTATGAAAAGACAGTTGCTTGTTTTACATTTTTTTTTCTTGTCTTTGTAACATTCACTCTTGTGGATATTATTTCCCTTGGACTTAAAGTAGACATTTTCCATGAGCACCATTAAAATTGGTATTAAATTTTAGACATTTGTAATGATTATTATTCGTACTTGGATGTTTTAGTTGACATATAATTACTATTGCAGGAGGTTGCAAATACTGTGACAGATAAAGACTTCAAACTAGGCCGCTTGTATCCACGATTAAATCGCATTCGTGAATTATCTGTGAAAATAGCCCTTGCGGTTGGTGAACATGCATATAAGGTTCGTTCCAACTTTATATAGATATTATTAAGATTTTTCATTCTTTAGTATTTTGACCTACCTGTCTTTCAAATGATAACGAATGGTATCCTTTTGTTAAATTATCATAAAAATCCTCTCTTTTCTCTATTATTTTTACATGTCATTTTTTAGGTTTTATTTTGCTTGAAATAACGATTTAGCTTTTAACCTTAACAGAGTTTTTTGTAAAGTTTAATGTACTAATTGGATGAGAATGAATGACATAATAAAATGTCTGAAAAATTTTTTTATTTACAATGAATTAATTATTTCAGAAAGGTATGGCAGGTCTTTATCCGAAACCGAACGATATGGAACATTTTGTGCGTTCCCAAATTTACCAGACAACATACGATGAATTAATCAATGTTACATATGAATGGCCAGCTCATGATATGAAACATGGTTTTCCGGTACCAGTTTCACGTCGTGAAAGTGTCGACGAATAGATGACGAAACAATCATTAGATCAGTGATTAGATAGTATGAGTAAACGGCTTTTACTTAAAAGTATCTCATTTCATTGTTGTTGATTAATCTGACAAATCTCAAAATATTAAATATCAATTTCTTAAGAGATTAATTATTATTGATTTAGAATTATTTATTTGATGCCAATGATTGTCTGTAAAGACATTATGCGTTTGTTAAATGTATATATTGCTGCATAATAGTATATACTTTATAAACGTTGTATTGATTGAATTAAACTATAAATTATTACTGCTATCTTGTTTCATTTCATCTTAGACATTGTAGTCTTTCATTAATTTCTTTTTCTTATGCATCAGTTACTTTTAAATAATTTTATGCTACTTAAAATACATTCTAATAAATGTTGTTTTAATTTAAATTTTTTGTAATGAAACAATAAAATGGTAGTTTTAATTAATTTCAAATATAATCTTACATAAAGTTATTCTTAATTCATGATTATTAAGCATATATGACAATACCAAAAATAAACATCTAAGCTGATATGGTTAGAAATAGCTGGGTTTCTTCTTTTCTTTTTTTTTTTGTATGAAAGAATATGTGATACTACAATTATCGGATTATTCTCTCTAAGAAATACCGAGAAATGAATTTAAATTAAGTTACGAATTAAAATTTCATGTTTTTATTCGAATTTCATTTAAAGCTTTGTTAATTTATCAGCCGATTAGGATAATCCATATGATAAAATATTGGTGATAGTATGTAACTCTAAATTTATCGGAAGCATTTTTTCCTTTTTTTTTTTTACAGCAATGAAAAGTTACAGTATCAAAAAATTAAACAAGCATATTTAAAAGTCATTCTGAATAACGTTTTAATTAAATAAATTTATTAAATGCAAATTGAATTATATATATGTTTTGAAATTGCTAACATAATTTTCTTTAATTTTTTTAAAATGTTAATCTTAAATTTATCTACCAGTAATGGTTGGTTGTTTATCAATCATCTTGTTCACTTATTTTTCATAAAATTCAACAATATCAAAAAAATTTTTAAAACTTTATTGATTAATTTTTTATCATACTGTAATCTTTTGTATTTCTTTCATTAATATATAATAGGTTCTGTATCAATTGTTGCTATCACAACGGATATTTTCAAAGATTTGTTTGAAACGAAATGTAATGATATCAACTTTTAAGTAAGTAACATTTTTTTTTATTTGAATTTTTTAAGTAAAACATTAATGAAAGAGAAATTAATTTAAAAAAAAAATGTTTAAATTTTAGAATTGCTTCTTTTTCTTTTTTTTTTTCTATTCTCAAAGATTTGAAATAACAAAATGTCATTTTTTAATATTTTGGTTTTTTTTGTTAATACAAGAAAATTATCTTTAATGAAACTAATGATATTGGAATAATTAATGTTTAAATTGAAGTTATATTACAAAACGAATAATGGGAAATAAGCAAAACAATGGAAATCATCCGTTTATGGATGAACCAATTCCGGAATGGTGTCATACGCAAGATGATATTAATTTACATATGTTATATCGGCAAGAACGTGAAACACCTAAAAAACGTGGAATTGAACTTCTAAAAGATAATCGTACATGTAAGGTAAAATTTTTTCGTATTTTCAACGTTTAAAGTAAGTAAACAAAAAAAAAAAAAAAAAACGTAAGAATTTCAACGTAAACATTCTTACTGCAAGCTAACAATTCAAGCTATAAGTTTATTTGAAATAAAGCTCAAAAAAAAGGTAAAAAAAAATTAGCATAATTTATTATTTTGTTAGCAAGATTTTCAAATGATAGTAGTAGGATTTACCGTCGAAAATAGTAAGATTATGAAATTAAGTTTATGAAAATTATATCTCAATTAAAAGATAAATAATAATTTTGCTGTAATTTAATTAGTAAATTTAATTTTTTAAAAAAAATTTAATTAGTAGAATTAATTTTTTAAAAAAAATTTAATTAGTAAGATTAATTTTTTAAAAAAAATTTAATTAGTAAAATTTAATTAGTAAAAATAAAAAATAATTAGTAAAATTAGTAAAATATCAAATAGTTGCATTAATACCATTTTCATCATTATTATTAATTACACTTCCAAATTAGTTATTTCATGAAAATTATCCATATCCTAACATTCCATTTGACAATCATAATTGCAACCCACAACATTCCTATCCGGAAATCTCTTTTATTATTTAGCAAAAGTTTACAACTACTATCAATCCCTAAATAATATCCATTCATTTACATTAATTAATTAACATCAAAAAATTTTCAATTCATTCTTCCTATAAGCATTATATAGTAGTATTCAATTTCAAATCAATAATGTGAATTTAATTTTTTCTTTTAAAAATATTTTTTCTAAAATCAAATTTAAATATTAAAAAAAAAAACTAATGGTTTATATGTTTTTTACAGGGAATGGCATTTACATTACATGAACGACAATATTTTGGAATTCATGGTTTATTGCCACCAGCATTTATGACCGAAGATCAACAAGCATATCGAGTTATTACCAATCTTCGAGAACAACCCGATAATTTAGCACGTTACATTCAATTAGATTCTTTACAGGTTTTTTTGTTTTTTTAAAAAAGAATTACTAATATTTTATGTTACTAATAGATTTTCTTTTTTTTAAAATTATGATCAATGAATTATAATATTTTTTATTTTTTTCACGTAATTTTTTTGATTGTTTTTTGTTTTTTTTTGAATTAAAAAATTAAAATTTAATAATTTTTTTTTTACCAAGATTATCAGGTATTATATTGAGAATAGTAAATTAAATTTGTTAAAAGTGAAATGAATTTTTGCATGTATTTTTAAAGGATCGTGATGAAAAATTATATTATCGTGTATTATGTGATCATGTTAAAGAACTTCTTCCAATTGTTTATACGCCAACTGTTGGTTTAGCATGCCAAAAATTTGGTTTTATTTATCGAAAACCAAAGTAATCAAATTTTAAATCAAAATTTTATTTCCTTTATTTTTTTAGCATTAATTATATATGAAGTGATGAAATATATATACAATATTATATATTTATATATTTCTTCATTTATTCATATCCTCAAAATTATGAAATCTTACTATCTTTTCATTATTTATATCCCATTAATTGGGAATGAAAATTCCTTCATTTATATCATAATCTTAAAATTATTAATCTAATTATCTTCCTATCATTTATATTTACATTAATTAGGAATGATCTATTCATATTTTCAAATTTGATCGATTTAAATTATTTTTTCACCATTTCATGTTTTTCCATTAATTAGGAGAAAATTTGATGATTTATTTTGAAAGGATACAAAGTAAAATGTAATAAATTTTTACTAATATTATTTAATTCAGTGTTAAAAAAAAAAAAAATAAAACCTTTCTTACAAAATAACCAATAAAAAAATTGTTTAAAATATGTTTGAAATAACTTTGTAGAGGTTTGTATGTAACGATAAATGATAATAGTATTAGCAAAATCTATCATATCCTTTCAAATTGGCCTGAAATTGATATTCGGGTTGGTACTTTATTTTATTTAAAAAAAAAAAAAATAATTAGATTATATCTCAAATTCTGTTCCTCTTAATACGATTATTTGAATAATTTTACAATGCGACAATTAAAATTCAATTTTTTTTTTTTAAATTATCAGATCAATTGCAAAATTATCGTAAAATTAACAACAATTATAATTACTGTCATAAATTAGCCTATTTAATAATATAAAATAGTAATTTTATCAAAATTATTTGTATCCTTCTACAAAACCTTTACTTGAAATTTTCGACACTTTTATTTACTCCTTTTAATTTCCTTACTTATACCCGCCAATATTTTTATTTATACCTTTAGATACCTATACTAATATTTTTATATATCTTTGCTTACTTATCCTATTATATTTTTACTCATGATAAGTTTAATTTTACTGATATATGCATATATTCAGGTGATTGTGGTAACAGATGGTGAACGAATTCTTGGTCTAGGTGATCTTGGATGTTATGGTATGGGAATACCTGTAGGCAAATTATCTCTTTATGTTGCTCTTGCTGGTGTACAACCAAAATGGTGTTTACCGGTTGTATTAGATGTTGGAACAGATAATGAAGTAAACATTTTCATTAATTTTTTTCTTTATCTTAATTTATTGTTACTTTCTTTTTTTTTTTTGTCCTGTAAAATTATCATCTAATTTTAATCAAAAAAAAAAAAATCCTTTTACCTTATTAGGGAAATGAAAATTTTCATTACTAATTATACATAACTATAATTTATCATATCTATTGATAATATTAATGTAATATCTTTGCTTATCATACATCATATAATAAGTTATTTGAAAAATGATAAATACTTATTTATTGATTGAACATTTATCATTTATATGTTTAATTAGAATTGATCGAGAAAAAAGTTTCCTTTTTTCTCAACTATACTTTATTTTCATTATAATTTTCAGTATTTTTTCTTTACCATATTTCATTTGAATGAAATATATTTCAATCCATTTAAAAAAATAAATAATAAATTATCATCATGAATTTTAATATTTTATCATTTTTAAAAGCGAAATGATAATTTATTTCTGGTGATATTTTACGTAATAGGATTAATTTTAATTTTGTAGGATTAATTAGGATTAATTTTAATTTTAATTTAGGAATATATATATATATATTTTTTCATCCTACAGACTTTATTAGAAGATCCATTTTATATTGGATTACGTCGAAAACGAATACGTGGCGAAGAATATGATAATTTTATTGATAATTTTATGAAAGCATGCACTAAAAGGTTTTTCTTTCTTTATTTTTTTACCTTTTTATAAAATTTATTTCAATTCAAAGGAATAACACTATG